>NW_024386849.1:0-18551 GCF_900408965.1 Simochromis diagramma | reverse complement strand
ACTAATGAGTCGCAAGCTTAAAAATCCTTTAATTATCTCAAAAATCGACAGTGCGCCTTTGTAATGAATCTGGTTGTGCTTACTGACCTTGAACCGATTTTATGTAATACCTGCGCTTAAAAATCTGTCAAAAAATTTTTAGTACGACTTTGGTAAGCTACGAAGTCGCACCGCTTGATGGATTGTCGGAGCATTACGGCTACGTAGTCAGGAGCCTGGCGGAGTGATACGTACTGTGCTGCAACATAATATTACTGTATTGTGTGTGGATAATGAACCCAAAATGCCACCTGTTAAGAGACATGCTGACGAAGCGGATTTCAACTCAAGGCTGTCAGTCACGCAGTAGAACATGAGAATAGAGCAGCTGCGAGAGATTTCAACATGAATGAATCAATGGTACGGAAGTGGAGGAAGCAAGAAGAAAGAGTTGAGTAAAGTTTGACTTATCTGGCTGTTTTGTTTCGCTTAATGCGTTTTATAGTCCAGTGCGCCTCATGGATGAAACCAGACCTGTTCATCGACAGTGCGCCTTATAAACTGGTGCGCCTTATGGTCCGAAAAATACGGTGTGTTAAATCTGATTGAACTATAATCCCTTGTCTTCTGCACAGGATGGTGAAGTCAATTCTGTGGATGTCCAGGTTAAGGATAATAGCAACAGCACATACACCTGCACCTACACCCCACGTAAGCCTGTGAAGCACACTGTGATGGTCTCCTGGGGAGACGCTAACATCCCTGAGAGTCCATTCAGGGTGAGTATGCACTCACACACACTCTCACTTTCACTCTGCCATGCAAGGTTTGCCTTTTCTTCTCACTGAAAAGTCTCTTGAGTTTTGGTGTTTGTGCCCACAGATGAATGTCGGAGCAGGCTGTCATCCAAACAAGGTGAAGGTCTCTGACCTTGGAGTGGCAAAGACGGGCCTGAAAGCCTTCCAGCCAACATACTTCACTGAAGGCGGGCTCTGCTGCAGATATTCCACTGGACATAGGAGAGCGTGACCTCAGCCAGCTGACAGCCCCTCTTACAACACCCTCAGGCCCAGAGGAGCCCTGCCTGCTGAAGATGCTGCGTAACGCTCACATTGGTGAGTGTCCATCTGATAAGTGAGAAGTTTGCTAAACAATGAGACTCATCAGAATCCAAATACTTTATTAACCCCTAAGTAAAAGACAGAGGGGGAAAGTAATAAAAGTTAAAGCGTGGAGAAAGAAGCAGGAGCAACTGAAACGGGCTGCATGCACACACAAGAATAAGCGTTGTTAACATCTGTTTTGTCTGTCTTAGGAATCTCGTTTGTTCCCAGGGAGATTGGTGAGCACCTTGTTAACATCAAGAAGAACGGCCGTCATGTTCCCAGCAGCCCAATTGCTGTTATGATCGAGCAGTCAGGGATTGGTGACGTGTGCGTGTGAGTGGACCGTGGCTGACCAAAGCCAGGACTTTTCAGCCTTGAGAGTTCATCATTGATGCAGGTATATGCTCAGTGAAAGCATAGATACTGTGATATTTTTCTTTTTAAACATTCAAATAGAATATTTGTCAGTCTCATCTTGTTATATTAGGCTTCATCTGCTTGAGCCTTTCCACTGAAGGACCCAGTTAAGTGGGCATTAACACTGAGGACCAGGAGGATGGCTGGTGACACGATGTGTTGCTCTTTGAGGTCTTTTAGCCTGTTTCACTTTGTCACACAGGTTCTATTTAACTGATTTCTTGATTCACAAGTCTGCAATTAATCAGGCCTGAGTGTGTTTAGTAACACTGAACTGAGGTTTCCAAAATTGGTTAATCACAGTTAACCCTTGATTTAACAAGAGGGGCAATTTGTTTTTACACAGGACCAGGGAGGTTTGGATAATCGTTCTCCCTAATCTATGAAATCATCATTTAAAAACTGCATTTTGTATTAACTTGTCTTATCTGTGTCTAATATTAAAATGAGTTTGATGATCGGAAACATGTAAGTGTGATAAATATGCAAAACACTAGGAAACCAGGAAGGGGGCAAACACCTTTTCACATCACTGTAGACGTGATTACAGAATACCTTTTACATCCTGGATTACAATTGGATATCCATCAACGGCAGATACTGGTCTCCATGACACACAGATACTGGAGTGGTCTGACCTGACCACACTCGCACTGCTTACCCACAAAGTGTGTAGAGAGACAGAAAAAAGCCAGAAAACAAACAAAGCCATGTAGGACATGTGATACTGGAGGACATGAGCACTGGGAGGTACCCAGCTGATCACCATGCTGACGGCAGTCTCATCAGAAACCGTGAGGCTGGTCGGGCCTCCACCAGACCCTGCAGCAACATCATAGAAGAGATAAAGTACCACAGCTAACGACACTTAACACTCACTTTGTTCCTTTAAAGGGGGAAATTATTTTGGCAGCAGAGCAAAGTGTTTTATTAGAAAATAAATGTAAAGTATAACAGAGAATTTGATACTTTGATTTGATACTTTAACCTCACTACATTTATTTCATAGCTCAGAGTTCTAGTTATTCAAAGATGAGAATTTAGATGTGAAATTTAACCTTTAAGTGACTAGTACTTTGAGAACTGCCATCAGTTACACAATGAAGTTCATTTACGTACAGGTTATTGTATTAGTAATTGCTATATTGTACATAGAGACAGAATATGACATGAAGGGCTACTGACCACAGAAAAGTAAAAGGTAACTGGGCCTAAAGACTAACGGGAGAGAAACACGCTTTCTGTGATTCTATTTGTGTTTTTGTGGTAATCTTGGATATCTTAGGTTGTCTCATTACTGTCATATATGTCCTATCATTAAAACACTGGCTTCTAACAACTAACAGTGTCTCGAAAATAATTTAATAAATAAACAAATAATATGGATGCATGACTCAAATGCGTGACTTTTAACTTGTCTATTTTTTAGGCTGAACACTGCTGCTAATGTGACTTAGGTAAATGGTTTCAGGCTCTCCCCTCCTGAGTTTGACAAACGTTCAGGATCAGAAAATGTGTGACTCACAGGTGCTGTAGCGTATGGCCACAGCTTCACTCTGAGCTCCATCTCCATAGAGTGCAGACAGTGATATCTCATACTCCTTAAGACACAGGACAACAGTTTATTGAGATATTGTATTTTTTTACTTCATAATATGTACTCCAACAATCCAATAGTTCTTCCCCACCTGTCTCAGGTCGCCTCCACTTAGTGAGGTAAGAAACATCATCATCAGCTGCAGCTTCCCAGCGCACTGTCATGTCACTGTCTGAGAAATTAGTTACCCTAAGGTCAGAAGGAGGAGGCACCTTCACTAGAAGATTCGTGCAAATTTGATATATTTGACTTCTCTGTTTTTTTTCTCTCTGAATTATTTTTGAAAAGGAAAAATAATAATTTGAATGTGAGGCAAAACATGTATGGTGCTCGGTAAAGATGACACACCGACCCACTTCTTTTTTTGTTTTGTTTTTTGTTTGAGAAAGTTTGTTTTCATATTAAAGCAGTGTCAGTGACGTCATTCTACCCGACTACCACAGGTAAAGAAAAGCCTGAATCTGTAGATCTTTTTCTTTTCTTTTTGTCTAAAATCACAAGAGATAATAAAAAAAAAGCCAGGGAAACATAGGAAATAATGTTTTGTCAGGCAATGACTTGTTGGCAGAAGAAGAGTGGTCCTTGGTAGCCATGACAACAAGGAGGTGTGTTTGTTGCTGGCAGGTAAAAGAAAAAAACCAAAGCAAAGAAAAAAAGTCAGGGGAAGCCCAGGCTACGAGGGGTCATCCCTTGGAATTTTCAGTCCAAGATCGCCTGCCTGGACCTCCCCCTAGCAGGTGAACATACAGAGGCAGGTGAGCCGAGGGCTCGAACCCGGGCCTGTATGTTACTAACCTGCTAGCCCGCCACATGTGGCCACATGACGGGCAAAGAGAATGGGGCAAATTGTTCTATTTAAAGAGCACTACGCGCACATCGTGCGATCAGCCTTTTCCATTAGCTGGAGACCACACACTTTTGCACTCAAAAATAGCGGCGGGGCCTCAGTCTGTCTGTGGGGCATCGGGTATACCGGGCATTTGCCCGGTGGGCCGATGCTAATTTTGCCTTTTAAATGGCCCAATGTTTTGTTGTTGTCTTGTTTTCCTAACTGTGTAAACAGTGAAAGGTGGCGGATTGGACAGATGCTGGCAGACGTGTAAAAATAACTCAGTTGTTTGGTAGTGGCTATGGTGGCGCTTTCACACATTCAGTAAAATTAGCAAGTGGTGGAGGCCAGCAGCTGGATGGGGGAAAGGACTGGAGGTGGAGAGACCCAAGGCAGCCGCCAGTCCGACTGTCAGGTGAAATGAGCTTCAGGTAAGAAGTTATGACCTGCAGTCTATCTGGGTCAAACCAAGTTTAGGTGTAGTTTATTTTCCTTGTGCTAACGTTTTGCTACAGTCAGTTACAATAACTCTTACTGTGTACTAGCTAGCATGATGGAGTTTCTGTACAGTTGGGTGGGTGCTATGATGTTACTGGTGAACTTTATTTTATTCATATGGTTAGTTAGTAGAGTTGCCAACCGTGCCATAAAAAACGGAATCCTCTGGTATTCAGAGTTAATATTATGCGTTTTGTATTGAGCTGAAAATAAAAGTGATTTGTCCCGTACTTCAGCTACAATAAAAAAAAAGACACAAAGCTGGAGTTATTCTGTGTCTTTGCTGCACAGCTGCCTCTTCTTCTCTCATTCTCCCCCCTCCCTCTCCTGCTGCTACTTCAATCATGAAACTGATCAATGATCAGCTGATCGGCGTTTCTGCCACAAGTCCCGTCTCTCTTGCTTGTTTATCTCCCGCTTTGCGCCAGAAAGAGGAAACTAGCAGAGGTCGCGTTAAACAGCAGAAGCGCCTTTAAACTTGATAAGCTGTTGTTAGAATTTATTTAATATTACTTTCTAGTATCAGCTGATGTTTGTTGGAGCCACAGCTGTAAAAGCTGCTGGCCATGATATCGGTTTGGTTATCTGGTGAGAGGGAAACATGAAGATGAAACCAGGAGATGTCCTTACTGAATCATCAGCGCTGAACAGGTTATTCTCATTTAAAATTTCTAGCTTTCAACAAATAATTATCCCAATCTTACAACCAAAGTTTTCATCTGATGTCAAATTTATAGAAATCCATTATTGTACATAGTAAGTTTTTTTCAGGGTCCCAACATAATTTCTTCAGAAGAAAGTACTGTACATGATGCCAGTATTTTCCCACATTTTCTAGATACTGTACTAGTACTTTGTGTAAAATGCCATCAAAAAGTCAGTTAAGTTTTATTCTTTCTCACCTGTCTTTCTGTCTCCTTTCACTTTTAAAAGGTTGCCATGTTAGAAAAAATATTTGCCCTGCCATGCTGTTTATTGATGTGGTAAATAAATAGTTTATGAAAATATCACTAAATCTGTCATTTATTATTTTTAATATTCAGTAATGGTCATGTCTCACCTCTAGTCTTCTCTGTCTTAATTTCAGGTTTCCACCATATGTTGTAGATAGTTCAGGAAGTTAACTCAACCAAGCAGTCTTTGGGTTTCGGCTAAGTACTGCTTAGAATACCAGAATAGGGAGGATGGTGTAGGTTTAAGTTTATTAGATTGATACGTATGTACCAACAAGACAGTGTACATCACTGTCACAACGACGTTTGTTTTCATTCAAAGGCTTCATGGTTTTTCCTATAATACCTGGTGGGCCGGTCTCTAGTCAAAATGCCCGGGCTGATTTTTTTTTCCCAGTCCAGCCCTGCCCATCAGTATTCTTCATTCTGCTCTGCAGCAATGGTAACAGCCCATAGAAATCCACTGATGTTCAGTGAGTCCCTTTGATACACATTTAGACCTTCATAATTTTCAGGGTGCATGAGTTTTATATTTCCATCTCATCCTAAACATTTTACCAACATGTAAAAGGCATACGTCCTCGAGATTTTGATTTGTTTAATTTGAATTTAAACTTGTTTTATTCTGAATAAATGTGTGAGATGGCCCTCAGGCCTCTAAATCCACGTCCAGGTTTGGGTGATTACTTGGATTAGGGGAGTATTATTTAGAGCAATGTTCGTCACTTTAGTTAATGGCTCAACTGAGGCCGTTTTTGTTCAGTCTTTTTCTAACTGAACTTTCACATTTAACATGCTAACTGAAGCCTGTAGAGTCTGAGATGTAGCTCTTTTATTTTCTGTATTGTACAGTCTGACTTAGGAGTGAATTTGCTGGGATTGGTGACTGTGTTGCATGTTTTGAATAATCTTACTCAGAGTAGACGTTTGGTGTAAGCTGATAGTGAATGAAAAAAACATAAAAAGCTGCTGTGGTTTTAATTTTCCAAGAGAGGTAATGCACACAGTGCAGAGACAAGCGCACGGGGGATATCCAAATTCTAGGAAGGCAGCCTGCTGCTGTACACAGGCGGATTCTTCTCAGTCATAGTTAACAACTTGACTGTTTTCTCAAACCACACAAAGAGTGCTGTTCCCATTCTGGGAAGTCTACTCATTGGTGTAGGAAGCTCTTCAAATTATAAGTAGCTATATATGAGCAGCTATATTAGCTTTGACTCAACATATGTTAAATATTATACTTTCCTGTTTTAAAATTTATGATGGCTCAAAATTCAAACCTTACAAATTAAAACCCTGAATCATCACCACTTGTGTGAGCTACAAGGGTGCCATCATTTTTCTTTTCAATCCATTAAGTGCCACATTTTACACACTGACCAAGAAAGGAGGTAAGCTCTTCATGGTGACCCCAGAAATTTTAATGTATCACTTTCTAGCATACGGCTGACACTGCTCGACATCTTGCAGTGCAGTATAAGAGTCCCGCCACAAGGAGACACTAAAGGCTTTCAAACCAACAGTTTCTGCTTCCAAAGCGGCGCCAACCGTTAATAGTCGACATTGGTTGCACACAGATGTTTTGCTTTGGCACGAGCTCGAACAATTGAGTTGAATTACACAAGTTATTCATATTCAATAAACCTGTGAAATTTGTGTTGATAAAATATGATTGAAACATGTTTTGGTGAAGCAATTTGAGCTCTTGGAATATTTTAATCCTTCACAATTTTCACTCTTTATTCCAACACTATTCAGGGACAAACAAACAAAACACTACATTTTCTGAAATATTTGTGGGGGGTTTTCTAGTTTGTTTTTATACTACTTGAAAACTAAAGTGACCCTCCAATGTGATGACAGTGCCAGCAGTGGCCCACAGCTCATTTAACGCTTTCTCCTAATTGGCTCATAACAGTCTCTCATATGTATGAACTATGTAGGCTATCTCTATTTTAAAATAATGAGCGGGCAATGACAGCATCTCCTCACTGTGTACTTTACTGACAACAGGACAACAGGGAATACAGAGAAACTGACTGAGGACTTTTTCCAACTGGTGCCAGCAGAACCACTTCCAGATCAACACTCCGAAAACCAAGGAGCAGGTAGTGGACTCCACCTACACCAGTGAACATCCAGAGAATGGGCATTAAGATAGCTGACTCATATAAGTGATCTGACCAATAAACTGATCTGGAGTAACAACAGAGAGTCCATGTACACAAAAGGATAGAGACGGTTGTATTTGCAACAGAGAAGTCTTTTGGAAGGGAGCAGGGAGAGCTCCTGAAGACCTTCTAGGACTCTCTGGTGGTATTGTCCATGTTTTATGGTGTGGTCTGCTGGGGATAGGAAGAAACTGAACAGGTTGATCAAGAAAACTAGCTCTGTTCTGGGATGCCCTCTTGACCCAGTGGAGGTAGTTATCTCTGTCAGATAACAGCTCCCACCCCATACAGGTCACCCTGACAACACTAAGCAGTCCCTTCAGTGACAGGCTGCTGCACCCACGGTGTGCAAAGGGGACATTTTGGAGGCCTTTCCCTCCAGCTGTTGTCAAATTGTACACTGCACAACAGCAGTGAATGTACACCACATATGCACACAGACTGGGCTCTTTACATATATCAGTGTGCAATACTAAATACCTGCTATATTAACACCCAAACACTGCACTATGAAATGTTTCATTCTTCTTCTAATAGTAATCTGTATTATTGCATCATATAGATGTATATGTATGTATACAGATCAATGATACAGATATATATAGATAGATGGATATAGATATATAGACTTAAATATATAAGTTCATATCTATTTCTTAGTCTATATTTCTTCTATTTTTGCATAGCATTATTGATTTCAGGTATGCTGCATGTGTTCATTTGTTCCTGCTTTGTGTACTCTGCTGCAGTAATAATTTGAATTTCCCCAACTCTGGGACTAACAAAGGTTATCTTATCTGAAATGTATCTAAACCCAGCTGATATCTGGCTACATTTTCTGGTGAGCATCCAAATCACACTGGATTGAGGTTTACACACTGTATAATGCCTGATTTCTTGTAAATATTTAATGATGGCCTTGTGAAATATATATTGATAAAATGTTTACCAGGCCACAGTGAACAATGAAAAATAAAATTAAAACAAATAATTGAAAACACTGAAAAACACTCACAAATATATTTTGTAGAGATGACGCATTTGTCTTAACCTGGTTATGCTGTACCATCCAGATGAAGACGTGAGCCAAAGAGCCTTTAAGTTTCATTTAATGAACTTACCTTTTCCTACATATGAGAAATGAGCTGGTGTGAAGTAAATCGGGTTTTGTATATCTGTAGCCTCAGATGAGCATGAAATTTCATTTTTGACTTGACCTGCTTAACAGCAGTCTCAAATATTAAAGTCTTGGTGTTAGGATGTGGAGGATGTGCCTGAAATGTTTGTTAAAACAAATAACTGGACCTTGTTAAGCTCAATGTTCTCACTGTCACATGGAGAAATCAATGTTTTTTTCCTAATAAATATACATTAATTTTAGGCAGGGCTGGACTGGGACAAAAAAATCAGCCCGGGCATTTTGACTAGAGACCGGCCCACCAGGTATTATAGGAAAAACCATAAAGCCTTTGAATGAAAACAAACGTCGTTGTGACAGTGATGTACACTGTCTTGTTGGTACATACGTATCAATCTAATAAACTTAAACCTACACCATCCTCCCTATTCTGGTATTCTAAGCAGTACTTAGCCGAAACCCAAAGACTGCTTGGTTGAGTTAACTTCCTGAACTATCTACAACATATGGTGGAAACCTGAAATTAAGACAGAGAAGACTAGAGGTGAGACATGACCATTACTGAATATTAAAAATAATAAATGACAGATTTAGTGATATTTTCATAAACTATTTATTTACCACATAGATAAACAGCATGGCAGGGCAAAATATTTTTTCTAACATGGCAACCTTTTAAAAGTGAAAGGAGACAGAAAGACAGGTGAGAAAGAATAAAACTTAACTGACTTTTTGATGCCATTTTACACAAAGTACTAGTAATACTGGCATCATGTACAGTACTTTCTTCTGAAGAAATTATGTTGGGACCCTGAAAAAAACTTACTATGTACAATAATGGATTTCTATAAATTTGACATCATGAAAACTTTGGTTGTAAGATTCGGATAATTATTTGTTGAAAGCTAGAAATTTTAAATGAGAATAAGAAAGAAAAGTATTTCTTTGTGCCCCCCTTTCCCTGTTAATGCTCTACCTGGCCCCATGGCAAAACTTTGCTAGACCCGCCACTGCACAGTTACCAGCTGTCAGCTACATAGAAAAGGATCCTGGTGTAAGTTGTCTCTCAGAAACAGTTCATGGCTTTCCTTCAACCCATTCATGTCACCTAAAAGGTAAACCTGTTTCTCCATCACCTGTTCAGCGCTGATGATTCAGTAAGGACATCTCCTGGTTTCATCTTCATGTTTCCCTCTCACCAGATAACCAAACCGATATCATGGCCAGCAGCTTTTACAGCTGTGGCTCCAACAAACATCAGCTGATACTAGAAAGTAATATTAAATAAATTCTAACAACAGCTTATCAAGTTTAAAGGCGCTTCTGCTGTTTAACGCGACCTCCGCTAGTTTCCTCTTTCTGGCGCAAAAGCGGGAGATAAACAAGCAAGAGAGAAACGCCGATCAGCTGATCATTGATCAGTTTCATGCTTGAAGTAGCAGCAGGAGAGGGAGGGGGGAGAATGAGAGAAGAAGAGGCAGCTGTGCAGCAAAGACACAGAATAACTCCAGCTTTGTGTCTTTTTTTTATTGTAGCTGAGGTACCCAAAGTGTCGGCTGTAGCCCCCTGGGTGGGGTTACATAATAATAGAAATTCTGTTTGAAATTACTTACAAGTTTGCACAGATACATGTTTAAATAAATGTATTTTATTTATATAAAAAGTGAGTTAAAAATTTAAAAAATGGAGATGGTTAAGATTGTGATGTTTCTCTTTACTCTGACCTACATTTACTGCTCTTGTAGTAAAATATGTGTCTCAATGATAGGTGTGTCACACATTGGACTTAACACTTTGCACATGACTCGGTAGCATTAGCGCTTTATACCGACCAGCCTGTGTTGTTTGCTTTTTGAATAAAATTTTCAAGGAAAAACATCAGTCTCTCTTGTATTGATTGCAGATTGGGTAGGTCCTTGCAGATTCTCTGGTTTTTAAGTGGACTTTTTATGTTTTAAAAATGGAGTTCATCATTTGGTTTTCTCTTACATATTTACACTGACCTGCTTACTATTGCTCAGGTTATCTGTTGGAAAAATCTACTAATAGACCGGTTGTCTTTTAAAAGATCCTGGGAACTTCTGCAACTTCATGTAACGGTAAAAAGTGTGACAACCAACCCCAGTCTACCCTATACAAATGTGTTTTTTTAAAGATATGTAATTAATTAATTATTGGGATGTTTTTACTTTATTTTTTTAATGCACAAGAGTCCATGAAATGCTTTTAGCTAATGCAGCATTACATGTCATTATGAATTAAGAACCAAAATGCAGGTGAATAATATAACAATGGGTAGTCTGCTAGAGATTCAATAAAATAAGACAGGCGCACACATTTATAGCTTGGTATGTGAACGCAGAACAAAGAGGAAGTGGCACCTACCTGGCAAACTAAAAAGAATGAGTCTTGTTAAGGATAACCTTTTGCTCAGGGGGAAATTAGTATTTTATGACAGCACCCAATCCAAAATGCCTTCTGGGATGTTTATTCAAACTGTGGTGTATTTACCACAGAATATAAAAATCTCCTATATTCTTCAAAATCAAAAAGTCCAGGTTACAACTCACAAATAAAAAATTAAAAACTAAATAAGTCAACATGTATAAAGACAATAAAAAGTTCAAAATCTAATCTTACCCAACCCAGCACTGCTGGATGAGCGCATGAACAGCAGGCATGCAACTTGAATAGCTCTAATGTATTTCTACTTGATCTAAGTAGGTCTAGGTCATGCTATTTTCAGTTTTGGCTGTATTTTGTTGGAAAACAGTGTTCTTTTCACTCCATACTAATTATTTGAGCTTTCCTTACTTGTTATTTTGCAGATAAACTGCATTGTCATACATACAGCGACGCAGGGATATATAATCATTTAAACTCATCAAAAGCAAACAGCAACAGCAAATTCAAAAGCCCATGAGCCACGCATCCGAGTCCCAGTTATATATAGTTTAGCATTTTAAAACCTTTCTCTTTGATAAACATGGTGGTGATTTTAGTTTGTGGCAGCAGCTAAAGCTTGGCTGAAGCAGACCAGTGAGACTGGAAAAGAAAAAAAAAATCAAGACGTTGCAGTGATCCAGGGAAAGTAAACCTGAATGAAACGCTCTGGTGGGATCCTAAGTGAGCTGTGCATAAATAAATCCCTGTAAACCTCAACAGACTGACCCTTTTTTAAATCCATGCTTGACTGCAAGCGTTTATTTAACACGTTCCCGTCTGCTTAAATAAAGTTGGTTTTTTTGTTTATTATTCGGCCTGTCATTGCTCACAGCTGAGGTAAAGACGGTTAATGAGATACCGACTGTTATTTGTCCGCGAGGAAGTAGCTAATCCCCTGCTGACCTTTCTGTGCTGCAGACCGTGCGGAAGCGCTGCTCGGTGTAGCACCTGTGAGCCTCAGGACCTCCGTATCTGGCATCCATTAATTTAGCTTTTTAGTTTTAGGATGGAGGAGCTGAGGTGCAGCTCCCCTGTGCTTAAGTTGGACCTGAACAACTTCGACTCTCCCGGAGCAGAGAGCAACCGACATGTCTTAACGAACCCTCGCTCACTTGAGTCTTGCGCTCGGCTGGGTGTAAAACCGGTTCAGCTTCTAATTAAATCTCTAAACGACTTCATTGCTGAGCGACAGGACACGCCGTTTGAGACAATGAGAGTCATGCATGAATCTTATGAAAAGGAGAGGCTGAAGACTTTACAAAAGTGCGGCCAGGAACAGCGGAGGATTATCCAGGCGGCCGGGGACAGGCGGCCATGCAGCAGTAAAGCCTCAGGCTTGGAGGTGTTGCCTGACACCAGACTGGAAGAGCGCTCAACAGAAATGCCCTATGCAGATCTCTGCTCTGAAGAGAAGGCTGTTAGCAGGTCCTCCTGCTCTGCTCCTAGTAAAAGGGATCCAGAGAGGAGCACATTGTGCAGCTTCAACCTGGGAGACCTCATACACTCCCCAGCTACCGAGAAGAAGCTGAAGAGGCTCACCAAGAGCATCCAAAAGCAGATGTGTGTCACAGTATCGGAGAGAGACCAGAAGATAGCTGCTCTGATGCTGGTGAAGCATGAGGAGGAACAGGCTCGTTTGAAGCTCAGCCAGCAGGAGGAATGGGAGCGACAGGAGGCCCGCAGGCAGGAGGAGGCCCAGCAAGTTCAGGCAGAAAAAAAGAGGAGGAAGAAGCTGAAACGGAGTATGAAACGCTGGAACGAGGAGCTGGAGGCCCGCAGGAGGCTGAGGGAGCATCGAGAAAAAGAGAAAGCAGAACAGCTTAAGCAGGAGGTGCTGCTGCAAGAAGACCGATGGAGAAGGCTAAAAGAGGAGGTGGAAGTGTACCGCAGGGCAAAGATGGAGGGTACACAGAAGGAGGCAGAAGAGCGCAAACGCTACCAGGAGAAGCTGCT
Source organism: Simochromis diagramma (assembly GCF_900408965.1). NCBI lineage: Eukaryota > Metazoa > Chordata > Actinopteri > Cichliformes > Cichlidae > Simochromis > Simochromis diagramma. Next base: position 5,465 of record NW_024386849.1, on the reverse strand, counting down.
GAGCGAGAAGGAGGCGGCGGGGAAGAGGGAGCGAGAGAGGGAGAGACAGGTGGCAGCGGAGAAGGAGGAGAAGGTCCTGAGGAGCAAGATGCTGAAGGAGAAGGGGGAGCGGAAGAGGCTGCAGGAGGAAAACCATAAAGAGCTGCTGAGACACATCTTGCTGAAACACCAGGTTGAGCTGCAGGGGGAGGAAGAGGAGGCGCAGAGGAGGAGCACACTGGAGAAGAAGTTGCAGCACTCCTGCCAAAGGCGTGCCAAGTCTGTAGAGGCACGACTCGAAGAGCTTCGGGAGCGGGCTGCCCGGGAGGAGGAGATGAGTCAAAGAGTGCAGCTGAGGGCCGAGCTGCAGAGCGTCCAGCAGCTCACACACAAGCAGATCCTGGTCCAGCTGAGCCAGAGACGCATGGAGAGAGCCGCCCTGCACGCCTCAGCGCAGCACAGACGCAGAGCTCAGAAAACCCGGCAGAACAACAAACACAGGCAGCTCTGCCACCAGAGGCTCAGAGAGGAACTACAGAGAGAGGAGGAGGCGGCGAGGAGAGTCCGAGAGAGCCGCATCTCCACAAAGGAGCAGAAGAGGGAGCGGCTGAGAAGGCAGCGAGAGCAGATACAGGAGGAGGCACAGAGGCTGGCTCGGGCCTCCTTTCACATGAGGGAGAGAGTGAGGCAGCAGACGCACAGCCGGACCTTTGATCAGATGGCGCTTGAGGCTCAGCTGACTGCGTCTTTAAACCGCATGAATCTGTGAACTCTATTCAAACTGTGTTTTGCACCTGTACACTCACCCAGAGCTGCTTAGAAAAGGATCTGTAGTCAAATAATAGCTCCAGAGACTTGCCAGAAATACTGAGACACATCACTGTTCTCTGCACTTTGAATGTAAATGAATTTAAATTCATTATAAATGGTCCCCGAGATGCAAGGGCCCTTGAACATCATATCAGAGCTGTTCTTAAAAAATCATTTTTGGCCATTGTAATGACAGACACATGAACATTTGGTGATTTTAATAATCCAAAAAGTCAACTTTTTATTTGATAGAGTGCAGTAGCTGGGATACAGTTTCAAAGACTTCCAAATGGTTTCATTCATTTTATTTAGTTGAGGTTAACTGCTTAGATCAGCAAGACCTCTGAGTGACCTCCTGTCAGGGTAAACTTTACAGGCACCATTGTTTCCTCAACCATTTGTGTTCAGTACTTCACAGCAGTGTATTCATTTATATTTGACCCCTGGCTAGTTCTTAAGCCTGAGATGAGATTGATTGTGTAGCAACACATTATATGCAACCCACATTCAACTAGTGACAACAAATATAACCATCAGGCACTTAAAGATTGATGGCTAGAGCGTTTAGCTGTTAGTAGACTGCAAATAAGAGGGGAGGGGATAGTCTGCAGAGGTTGGAAAGGAATCAAAGTGCAGTCCTACTGCAATGCTCTGAATGAGCTATGAGGACACGAGGCCAGAGTTAATGTTTGCTAGACCACGGTGTTGCCCGTTTTCCTGTTAGTCTGACTACTGCTAGTGTGTTATAAAATCTTTATACCACTTGAAGATTTTTATTACGTGCAAGATTCAAACAGAACAACGCTGTATCACTTTAATGCTAGGCCATAACAGATGTTTGATTTCACCATTAGCAGCGTGATCATGTATGCCACATTTTTAATAATTACATGAACTGTAAACGGGAGCACTTCCTGTATTCAAATTGGGGTCACATGTAGAACAAATCATCAAAGAACTCCAAGGAACTTTCTTTTCAGACAATAGTAAAGAAATCTTTATTCTCATGGCATGGTATTCAACTTAAAAACAAACAAAACAAAAAAAAACTCCAGCAAATGAGCCCTGATCAGGGAGTTCATAAAAACACTGGATTTTATTCTAGTGGTGTTCCACCAATGGCAAGCTTCCACCGAGGGTCAGAGTGGAATTTCCACCAGTAGGAGAAAACAGGAGTCATCAATATTTATAAGACTGAAACAAAAATTAAATAAGCAACACTTGACAGCATCAACCACAGACAGTGATTTAAGGCATCCTTGAAGACAAAGTTTTTTTTAAAGTAGTTAAAATCCAAGTCCTCGGTTGAATCAGGGTATTTGGTGGCCTGTCATTTATAAACCCAAAAACCTTCCTTTTGGCTAATACTCCTTTGGAAGTGACCACAGAAGACATGACAAAGGTTTGTAGAGCAGATGGGTTACATTTATGCAAACCTAATTGGTCTCTAACCTGTGCATATGTTTTCATATGGGTTCATACATGAACTGTGTTTAGAGCTTAATGAATAAAGGACAAATTTAAGTGTAAAATATCTTAACTTTGGTTTACAATACAAAAAACTATGAAATTAAAATTCAATCTCAAGATATTTAGTGTAGCTGTTAAAAGGGGAATTCTGCTCCACACGTTAAACATAAGAAGTAAACAAGCTTTAGGTCAGTCGATGCAGCAATGTACAGCGTTGTGTGACGAAAACAAAAAAGAATCAAGTATAAAGTAAATAAATAAGCCATTATAAAACCAGAAGACATTTCACGTGTTTCAATATTTCACATGTTGCACACACTAAAGGAGCTGAAAGAAGGAAAGTAAAGGTAAAAATTGCTCTAAGTGGCAGTGAGTCAGTAAAACATCTGTAACCTCCAGAATCTGCTCGATAGTTCTTGATACGTACCTCACCTGCTGCCAGGAACCCGTCTCGGTCTAACGTATCACCTAACATGAGAGTTGCTGGACCAGTTTACCGGTTGGTCTTCTCATTTGGTTGCAGTTATTATCACTTCACATTGAGAGGTTCAAACCTTTGCCCCTTTTCTGTGTTTGGATGTTCTCCGCGTGTCCCTGGTTTCATCCCAGCCTTATTCCACACTGCACAAGCATGAATGCTGAGTCAGAGAGATGATTCTAAATTAGCGTTAGCTGCAGCTGTGAGTGCGAACAGTTGGCCCGTGCCTCTGTGATAGCAGACAGACGGTAACCTGTCCAGGCTGCCTCTCACTCGACATGATCCCCACCATAAACCAACTCAGACAAACGACATTATAAAAAAAAAAAAAACTTTGTAGTTTGTATTATTGCACATTTATAATCTGAAAATCCGGCCATATTTTCAAACTCTTAGCCGTAAAATATAATAATATAAAGTGTACGCCCTAGAGACATTATTTTCTAGGTGAGAGAGTATCGAATTATTTGGTTGTTCCTGTAAATCTATTCACCTTTCGGGATATGTAATACCTCAACATGCCTTCAGCGGACCGTGGCAACAAATGAGAGCTGTTTCTGCTTCCTCTGAATGGAAACTCAATTCAGCTATGAAATATATTGTTACCTGATTCTTTATCACCTCCCGGAAAGCTTTTTGACACCCAAACAATAGCCTGACACAAATCCAAGTTACACTGTAAATAAGAGGACCAAGGTAGACTCTGTCAAAGCCTATTTGTCCTCCGATCATTGTGTATACAGTACAGGTTCTCAGAGTTTTCCTTCACCCCCTTTTAAAATAATTGCCCTCATGTTTTCTTTTAGTCATCGTGCAGTCCGAGGGCCAGCAACATCGGAAGCCCCACACCGATGATGAGGGTGAGGCTCTCCAGGAGCCCAAGTGTCTCTGCTGATGGGCTTCGGCTCCAGACTGCTGCTCGGAGTCCAAGGGCAGCTCATCAGTCCTGCTGCTGCTGATCTCAGGGAGAACATGCACCGTGGCCACATAGAGAAACGTCCCCGCTGAGAAGAGCATTCCCACTCCCGTTGCACTGAGCTGATTCTCAGATGAGCTTCCAGACTGCAGACACAGCACACATCAAGTTAAATAACTCAGACCAGCAACATCTAGGTCACTGGGATTTAATGCATCTCCCTTTCAAGCAGACACGACTGTCAGATTGTGCTTTCTTACTGCATATAATATGAAGTAAGTGGCAATAGCAACTATAGGCGCTGCAGCTGAAAAGGCCAGTAAGTGTCCCTGAATGAACTTCTTCTCGGGCCTCCGTGCATCAGAAAGGAGACCAAGCCAAAAGCGGCGGGCGCCTAAACAGGAGACGGGAAAGACTGTCAATGGCATCGTGCTCGTCACCCAGACATCTGTTCATTTCAATGAGCCGTTCTCTCACCTTGTGCAGAATCACAGCAAAAAACACTACAACTTGTACTGTCAACTTGACCTGTAGCCACAGCAGCACCCAGAGCAAATCCATCAGCTAAAGCAAACAAAGAGATTATTACTGTGATGGTACAGCTACTTCTTTTATGTGGATTTGTATAGGTCTCCGGTCTTTAAGATCTGCATCATGGATGATTGTTGTTGATTTGTGACTGCTGTCAAGCTTGGTTGTCCCTGTTTAAATAAACTGTAAAGTTAGATCCTGCAGGCTGTGCTGCAGAATCACATGCCGAGTCACACGGGGGCATAAGGAACGTTTCCTTGTAAACTTTCCACCCCTGTGTCCTCGAAGCCAGCGAAACAGTGCGTCTCAAGCAAAAGCAAGAGAATAAATATGCAGAGGAGAGGTTTGGCTGTGTCACGTACCTGCAGCGTGAATAACCAGGCCCAACGTGGCTGTGAAGTGGACGCTGTTGGACAAACAGTCGTCTGGTCTGAATTAGACATCGCACACACGCTGAGGTGGTTAACAAATTCTGTGGAGGCAACACTCTGCAATGTAGAGCTGGCGTGAGAGTTTCTGATAACTTGCCACGTGTGGAAAGGTAGCTTCCTATCTGATCGACGACAAACATGAAGGTGAACCCGAGCGTCAAAGCCACCCCAATGAGGAACCGAGGTGGGCCTCTCTCTGCCACGGTCCCATTTTCTTTACTGGAATTTAGACCGGATGACACATCAGAGGATGACGCTGGAGACGGAAGATGAAGAACAGAAAGAGCTTTTGATGAGCTGTTTTTGTTGTTTTTTACAGAGAGCAGCTTTGTTTCATCTCCCACCTGCCTCATCAATCATCTGAAGGCTACAATCAAACACATGCAAATTTGGTGGGTTAGCACACCCACATAAACACCAAAGCTTGCACAGCAACCATTCTGCTTCGTTGTCATGTGCATGTTTGAGCTTTCCTGCTCACCTTTCCACGAGTCTTCCAGCAAACCCACTCCCTCTGGGATGGTGATGGCCAGCGCTGTCCCACCACAGCAGACCTGCCCCCAGGATGGAAACGAACTGCAGGCTTTTCTAGGGTTAAGACACGTGATTTCAGCAGATGACTGAGATTCCCCTCACAAGTTCTAGTTGTTCAGCAAGTTTCCAAAACAACAGCCTTGCACATTATGAGGGCACGACAAATAAGACAAGATAAGTAGATCCAGACAGTCCGCTATAAACAAAGACTGTGGGAAATCACTTACCTCAGACAGTCTGAACAACAGTGGGATGAATCCGAGGAGAAAGGAGCCTACAAACATCGCCACAGATATAAATGTAATAATCAGCCCTC
>NW_024386848.1:0-41195 GCF_900408965.1 Simochromis diagramma | reverse complement strand
AAATAATACAAAGACGATGACCGCCGCTTGCCTATTCTACAATTTGACAGCCCACACTACACACCTGTGTCAAAGACATTAATCGACGACATAGAAATCGATTTGAAAGACGACCGAAATCAACACATACCCTTTTTATACAGCAAGGTGTTTGTGAAGCTACACTTCCGACCGATAACCCAGCATTTTTGAAAAAAGGATGGCCGTCTACAACACTGATGAGTCAAAATATGTAAAATACTACTTATCACAGGCTGGTGGAGAGCTCGGAGGGTATGTTGGGACCCAGTACACAATATGGACAGGTCTGGGTGGGTTGTTCCGTAGCTTGTTTAGATTTGCAGTACCGCTGTTTAAAAAAGGAGTCAGCATAGTCAAACCACACCTAAAAACAGCCGCATCGGGCATAGTGTCTGATGTCATAACCAACATAACCAGACCCTCAACCACTAAGCAGGACGGTAACGGGTTGTATGTGTATACGCCCAAACCATCTAAGACCCCACCCCCAGGGCAGCCGTTGTCTAAAAAGCGTAAAACCACAAAACCTAGCAGGAGAGCCACCAACGGACACCGTCACGCAGAGTGAAAAGACCCAGAACCAGTCGTTCAAAGACTGCAGCGTTAGACATATTCTAAATGGCTCTGTTACACAGTCATTCTGGAGAATGTGTAAAAACAGAGCTCGATCTTTTACTGTCCCATACACACAGACTAGCATTGAGAAAAGTACATTTATTGAAATCCCACCTGTATCTGCAATCACTGATGGAGGGCCGATCGAGTTTTACATCTCATCTTCGGGTGAAGATTACCTGGATCTAAATGACTCATATATCTACACACGGGCGAGAATCACAAACGCTGATGGCTCAAACCTGGCTAGGGACGCTAATGTAGGATTTATTAATTATCCTGGATGCAGCATATTTAGTCAAGTCGATATTAATTTGGGGAGACCGGCTCATTAGTCAATCATCCAATACATATCCATACAGAGGTGTGATAGAATGTCTTATCAATTATAATAAGGACACTTTAGACACACAGTTCAGCACCGGGTTATTCTGTAAGGATACATCATCACACATGAATGACACATCTATAGAAGGAGAGAACCAGGGTCTGGTGACCAGAGGTGGCTACACAGCAAATAGCAGTATTGTTGAATTGATTGCACCAGTACATGCAGACCTGTTTTTTCAAGAAAAACTGTTACTTAATGGAATCGACCTGTCGCTGAAATTTGTGCGCTCTAAAGACGAATTTGCTCTCATGACAGCGGATGCCAATGCATACAGAGTTAAAATTGTCTCAGCCAGTCTCTTTGTCAAGAAAGTTAGTGTATCACCAAGCGTCAGACTTGCACACAGCAAGGCATTGCACCATGCAAACGCAAAATACACGGTAGACAGAGTGTCTTTAAAGACCTTCTCCATACCTGCTGGGGCTAGAATATCAACAAATGACAATTTATTTATGGGTAGGATACCTAAATTTGTCATCATTGCATTCATAGACAATGAAGCATACACCGGCTCCTACCAGCGTAATCCATTTCATTTTGAAAACTGCGATATAGAATTTATGTCTTTATATGCTGATAGTCAGGCTTATCCTGCTAAACCATTCCAACCAAATTTCCAGAGAAAACACTATATCAGAGAATTTTACCAGCTGATACAAACCACAGGAAGACATTTAAAGGACAGATCCTTGGCCATAACACGTGCAGACTTTGGTAACGGCTACACTTTATTCTGTTTCAATCTGGAAGCTGACGAAGGACATTCAGGAAATGTGTCGTTAATTAAAACTGGGAACGTGAGATTGGAAACCCGTTTCAGAAACCCACTACCCCGTACAGTTAACCTCTTGTGTTATTCTGTATTTGATTCAGTCATTGAAATATCTAACATGAGACAGGTGCTCTTGGACTACTATTGAGACAAAAACGGTCATGAACACTATAGAACTATCAGCCGTGGTCGGCGGCATTATCAATAAAAACACACATTTCCTAGGCGTGTTAGCCTATGATCAGCTAACCACAGAACGGCTTCAAAGACTCCCCGCTATGGGTATTGTAAACACCCACCCTTCTACGATGCCAGGGGAACATTGGCTTGCTGTTTATATTTCGAGAGACAGACGCGGTTATTTTTTTGATAGTTTTGGTCACTCGTTAGACAGTTTTTCCCCCAGCAATAAAGATGTTTCTTCTAAAAAACTGTTCCACTGTTTTATATTCAGGAAAACAAGTGCAGAACGACTTCTCCATCACATGCGGTCAACATTGTGTATTTTTTTTATATCATATGCAAAATGGTGTATCTTATGCCCGCCTGCTTAACATGTATGGGTGTGATTTAATTTGTAATGATGCTATGGTGTGTCGATTTGTCAACAACATACAACCTGTTGCTGTATGCAGTGATTATGTGTGTGTGCAATGTGGACACTGATATGTACTAATGAGAATAATAATAAAAACAACATGAGAGCATGATTTAATCGTGTCAATGGTATTTATTATCAAATCTCGTATATATATATATATAGATTCATAACATACTTTGTTTAAACATAAAAGAAATCAAACATTAACCAGTAATAAAAGACATAAAATATTTAACAGTAATAAAACAAAACAATTTAGCAGCAATAAGTGGAAAAAAAAACATAACAGTAGAAAAACACCAAACAGCAAATATTTTTAGCAGAAAAACAATTTCTGCAATAAGAAAAAAAAAACCTGAATTCAAAAATCCAACCACTCTACAGGACCCCCCTTTAATTTGTTTTTTTTATTCTTTATTTTTTTAGTGTACTATGTCGCAGCGGTCCACCGGGGGTGTTCTTTTTTGGTGTGTGTTTTAAAAAACCACGGTCTTCAGACAGTGTGTGATCGGTTTTATACATGGCGACGGTCTTACGTATGCCTGTGTTAGATATGGCTGATAACGGTATGTTTAAATCTGAGAAAGCTTTTAAAAACTCTGTCCAGCCGATAGGTCTCAAACCCTCAGAAGGTGTGTGTGTGGTTGTGACGGCTTTAATTAGATCATAAATGTGTGAACCAGGGATGGTGTGTTTATCAACAACAATTTCGCCTTTGTCATTGTAAGAGATCAAGTGTGGCGAACGGTTCACCGCTGACAGAATAAGTTCTGCATTCCTCCTACTCCTTTTAGGTATGTGTGTTAAAACATTCTCCGCAACAAGATCCCTCACCCCGGCATCACCATGAACAGGCGATGTGTCCGGTGACTGGGGTTGCACATCCCTGTTAAATTGTTCAGGTAATGATAAAGACAGTACATTCTTTTCACGGGCACCTTGTCTCACAAGGGTAAGGTATCTTTGGAGAATATCGCTGTATTTTTTAGCCTTCTCATACACATCTATGTCAGAATCTTGTAACACTTGTAACATCTCCTTATCCAACTCGTGCTGAGACTGTTGTCTGATGCTGCCTGTTTGCTGCTGCTGTTGCTTTATTAAGTCCAACTGATGTTGGGGTACCAAAAACATCTTTTGCACATGTTCCATTTTCACCTGTTTGCTATCAGACTGGTTATGAAAGGGATTGCAGCCCCTAATAACGGCAGTAAAAACCCTCCAGATTGGTTGATTGTCTTTCTCTTTTTCAAAGTTTTTATTTTTTTGTCTGCAATCAGTCTGATTATTGTTTTTTTTCTTTTTTAGCTGTTTGTACTGCTGATTGGTCAGTGGAATGTTACCATGCAATACATTAAAGGCTATCTCACACAATGCATTGATAAAATCTAAGTTTGAATTACTAATAATAACTCTGCGTAGAGTAGGAGGAGCCCTGTATATCATCTCCAACAGAGACAGATTCCTCCGCATGCGTGATGACATCCTTTCACCTCTTTGCTGATTTTTGTTTTGGAATGTAAACAACCAGACGGCCTGATAGTAAATTTGTTCTGAGTCTTAAATAGTCCGGGGTCTTAGCTTTATAGTCTATTAAAAGATGTTGTGGATGTGGCATCATTAAATGCTTCTATAAAATATTTAGTATTACCCGGAAAACATTTGCCTACCTAAAAGCATAACCTGATATTTATCTCTCGGATTTTTAAACAATATTAGGTAATTAGTGTTCAAGGAAATGGTTCTACTGGATTTTCCTTGAATAAACAAATTCTGAACTAGATATATACAACTCAAATTCCTATGATGCACATACTTTGTAAACACATTTTGTACTTCTAAATTGTTAGCGGCGTCGTTCATTACATCGTCTATAATTAACAAATTATTCTTGTCTGTAGGCAGAAGGGTGTCATCAGCAAGAGATTCGGGTATACCGTTAACAAAGTTTATGTTTCTTATCTTAAGAAGCTGGTCATATAGTGGCTGCCATCCTTATCCCATAGTGATTCGGGTAATTTGTCAGGGCCTTGGAAGGGTGGCCATATCAGGATACATGTTTTAAAAATGCGCTAAATGTAGGATACATGTTTGAAAAATTATACATGCTTTTAAAAATGTGGTAAATGCAGGTTACATGTTTTAAGAAAGAAAAAAATCTGGATGCATGTTTGAAAAAATAAGCAGGGTAGCTGTTTGAAAGATACGGTACAATACGTTTTTTGTTTTTTTTGGAAAAAATCAGTCTTTCAGAGAAAACATTAGCAGCCTCCTTTGTAACACTCTGTGACCAACCGTAGCTGCCCGATTTTCACCACGTCCAACCCCACCAGATTGTGGTATGCCTCGGCGATGGCGTCAAAGACTTTCCTTACCGATTTCAGTTCGTGCAAGAGAGTTTCCGCCACCATGCGGACTTTGACGTCGTCCATTTTGATGTTGCGGGCAATCAGCAGATGTTGAATGGAAGGAATGAAGCGAGGGGTGAGGAGTCTTTTTCTGATGCTGTAATAATTTTCAGCGTAAAAGTCATCCACCAACACTTGCAGACACTCATGCTGTCTCTGGCTGGGGTGATCAAACTTGCAGCCGTTGCATTTGTCAGTGAGGTACTTGTTGATTACTAGGTTGACTAGGTGATACACAGCTATTTTCACGGTATCGATAAATAAAGAAGATGCCCAATTGTCAAGCTGGACGGCTTGCTGCTGCTGTTTCTCCATGGGGCTATAGTAACCGGGCTTTTCAGGTACTAATGACCCCTCGTTCGAGGAATTGTCCTCCTCCTCAGTGTGACGCAGGGGTGCAGAGTCCATCCTTCTCTCTATTTTGAGCTAAAAAAAAAAGCTTTTGGAGGAATGAGACGGCGGTCTTGTTTTAAAATAACAGAAGGTGGGGCTTGATCCTGAAGTGGGATGATCTTAAATTGTGGGTAGAATATGTAGCGTTTGAAATGCAATACGTCTCCTTATCAGCTGGAAATATTAAAGCCAGAACTTACAACACAATACTTTTTACTTCATGTACAGGGTTTCCAAAATAAATTTTATTTCAAGTAAACAAATTAATACATTTTATTCAGGTAAAACAGATCATTACGTTTATTCTTGTAAAGGGTTTCCTAATAAGTTTTATTTCATGTAAAGCCTTTTTAAGGCTGTTAGCCGCGTTGCCCTGTATTGAACTTATTTACAGTGTGTCAGTAAAGGGTGACATGCACTTCTGGCCCCTGTGTTGAATGAGCCCATGTTGGGTTTGGGAATTTGACACCTTAAGGTTTTGAAGTTGGGGATACATGCTCCTGGTGAGCACAAGATGTCTGATATCAGCTTGACATCTCAGTTATAAATGGAATTCAAAATGTTTTTGTAAGTATGACTAATGTATAATCTGACTTTTTTTTTTTTTTTTTAAATGACATCAGAAACAGCAGTATGTGACATTACGTGATGGCAGAGCTTCAGTATAATCTGACTTCTAAGGTACGCACGCAAAGGCCTAGAAGACAAGGGGACAGTTTACTTTGTGCTATAAAAACACAAACCTTAATCTTTGATCTTCCAATTTTATCTTTCTGTTCTGGTTTTAGAGTCTCTGTTTATTGAGTCGTACTTTGGGAATCACCCTGTTGTGAGACGAGGGTACGCTGGGAGAGAATATGGCATTATACAAGCAGAGTGTTTTGGCTGTTTCTGTAGATCTAAGAAATACACCTGTTATTGGTTATTAAAAAGAGTTAGCTGTGGTGCAGGTTTAATTTATAATTGTTGCATGAACTTTTAAAGAATTAAAGACAGCTTTACACTTTACACGATAGTGCAGGCATTTTTTTTTACTTAAGTAAAAGTATAGCTGGTGTCAGAAATACTCAAGTAAAAGTTTGATAATGTATGGGCTCAGAAATGTGCTCAAAGTAAGAAAGTCAAAGTAGTAACCTAGCTGAATATTGCCCTGTAATAAAATAATATTAGTAGGTGAGACTACAAACTCAGTCTGGTGGTGAACAGACACAAGAGGGTCAGAGGGACATTTGGCAGCCAGAGCCAGGGTTAGAGTTCAGAGACCCTGAGCCTGGTGGTTGGGCTAGCAACATAGTCTGGTGAAAGAGTCTAACATCCATGCATTACATGGTGTTGCGGCTGATAAAAAACAAAACAAACAAACAAACAAACAAACAGCCTATAAACTGACCCCTTGTTTAGAGGTGATTGTCAGTTTGCTGGGTTTTTTAGAGACGCTGAGAGTGAGAGAGATCATGTTCTATATTACTTTTAAAGTGATTTTCAGAGCTGTTGATGTATGAAACACTGTCCATAGAAACATGGATCAACTCTGTTTATGGCATTGAGTGTTAAATTGTGACAGTTTCAATAAAGTCTGCAAAATTCTTGCATTTATACTGGGGAGCTAGGAAAAGTTAGACCTTGGTTATACTATTAAAAATCAGTTTCATAAAAAACCAATTAAACTGATATGAAGAAGAATGTGTTTATAAAACTAGCGGTAAAGTATGGGAGCTATAAGGCAGACTGTTTCTGCTATCAAAACAGTTTGTGTTGTTAATCCTGAATGATTCTTGGTCACAACATTTTACTCCACAAACATTTGGAAAATCGCATAGTTTAACAATTAATATCCCAGTAAAGACGTTTCATTTCTTAAGAAATATGCAGAGGGAGTGATCTTTATCAAAAGTAGAAGTTTTATCTGTAGCTAAACCGTTGTACACAAGATCTTTAAAAATCTATAGTGTGTGAGGTTGTGTAAGTAAGGGGTGGCTTGCCCTTCTCGCCTGCATGTGGCAAACCATCTGTTGGATCATGGATTAGACACCTCAGCATTGTGAAAGTGTGGAAACATACTCCTGGCTAAGTATAAGATTTCTGTTTACAACTTAGAATCTCAGTTCTAAATGAAATTAAAAATGTTTTTTGTAAGTATGGCTAATGTATACTTTGACTTCTAAGGCATTCACACACACACACACACACACGCACGCACGCACACAAACAACATAAATACAGAGAAGAAGAGGGTGTAGTTTATTACGCATCATAAAAGCAATCACTAATCTTTCAACTGTATCTTTCTGTTGTGAGTTTAGAGTCCTTGTTTGTTTACTGAGTCGTACTTTGGGAGTCATACTGTTGTGATACTGGGAGAAAGGGGTAAGGTGTGAGAGGCAAAACCATCACACACAAAACTTCAAAAATCTAAAGAGTGTGTGGGACTGCTAGCTGTGTCGTTCAGCAATAAACTTATCTACAGTGTGTTAGTAAAGAGTGACTTGTACTTCTGTCCCATTAAACAATGGTTTAAGAAATTTCACTGCAAACTATAAAAGGAATCTGGGTTTAAATAGAACATAGCAGATGTTGTCTAATGTACTACACACTTTGTTTATGAATTTGGTAAACTGTTGCCTTTGTACCTGTGCTTCTTGGTGGTATTGATTGAGTCTAGCTTCAATCAAACATAATTTATCAGCTATTGAAGCTATATGACTCTGTTCAGCAGGCTGAGCATCTGGAAGCTTCATGTAAACATCATACGCCGCTGATATTTGAGAGTCTGTTATGCCATCTTCTTCGAAATCTATGTGTGAATCAACACTATTTCTGACACATTCTGGGGTGGTGGGTATATGAACTAGATCAAAATCTGATATACTGTACTCAAAAACATCAGAGAAATCGCGAGGTAGCCACTCACTCGGGGGTGTTGCAGGTTCGCTGATGAAGATCTGTTCTGACTCTCCACTGTTACACAAAGCTCCAGGTTTTTGTTGTTCTGGGAGGTCGATACTGCTTAAACATTCCAAAAACGTCTGGAATCGTACGGTGTCCTGATCATTATGAGGAGGGGTGCTGTTCTGCAGTCTGTGAAGATAGATAGACATGTGTTAAAACATTTTATACATGTACCCATTTCAAACTGAATAAGCGTGTCTCCCTCTCTATCTCTTTTTATCTAATTTATATATGCCTATGCTTACCTTGTAGTGTGCGTTATTCGGGATGGTCCTGCTTCTCCACACACCCGGTTCTCTGGCGTGGCTCTGTATGTGTAAAACGGTCAGTTTAGAACATTTGTAATTGTTTAAACCTCTTTTAAATTTTTTTTTTCTTTTAAAAAAATAATACACAACTATACATCCCGTTGTATACACACCTGATGTAAGGTTGGGCTCTGTGGTCGCGGTGTCTGAATGTTTTCCTGCTCAGTTTGTTAACCCTGGAACAAACAATAACGTTATTACATAATTTAAAACAATCGCTAGTTTAAAACATACATACGTTTTAAAATCCAGTAATGCTGTACACACCTTGTGCCTGTTAGAGGACTAGTTCCAGCAAAAGCGCCCGTTTCTAAAGAAAAGGGTCCTGGGCCGTTCTCCCGAAGTCCTAAAAATTAAGCTTTTGTTTTAGGAAAAAAAATAGTTTGAATATCCTATAATATGTTAACATAACACTTTTTAAAAATCCAATAATAGGTTTTGTTTTACTCACCGTTTACGATGGCCATGTTATAAAGAACGATGTTAGTGTTGATGATCGCAAAGAAAATGGTGTGCTCTGCAGCGACTCTTCAGGCGTAAATGGCTCAGGGTTTTGGGCTCTGAGCGTGTTTTTTATATAGGGTGGGTGTTTCCAAAAAGAAAAGGTATGTCTCCAATCAATTTAAATGAGACCCTTCAGGGCTTTTGTCTTCTCAAGGAATTACAAAGGAGCCGATACTTCAGACAATAGGCGGGGTCGCCACCCGACTGGTACACCTGCCCCATTTACCTTGTCGAGGAATTACAAAAAGAGCCAATACCGGCCACTTTAAACAATAGGCTGGGCCCTTGTTCGCATGGTACTCTCAACTAGTGATACCCGCGGTGGGCTTTTACAATCCTGAACAAATTCAAACAATTAGCCAGCTGTTGAAAAGTTGGAGTGGGTCTGGGCAACTGGTTTTAGAAGTATCACTGTAGCGTTTATTTTCCAAAGGGCTGAATGTTATTTGTGACCATCTGTTGTGTTAAAAACTACTCTGAAACCACGAAACCCCTTACAGAAGAGATGGCCCGTTTGATCCGTTTTTAAATAAATAAAATGCTTGCATCAGTGCAAAGTGTGACACCGGAATCACAAAATGAGTGTATTTAAAAGACGATTAGTTTGAAAAGAGCGATACTGGCTGCTTATAGCATTTATTTTCTAAAGGACTGAATGCTATTTGTGACATTTACTGTGTTAAAAAACTAGCTGGCTTTGTCTCACTCTTAGTTCAACATTCCGAAATCCCGATTTTTAAATAAAATGATCGCATCAACCCTGGAAAGAAACCCCAGTAGATGTGTAAAAACTAGTTAAATTAAAACTAGGGGTTTGATTAAATGAAACGCTTGTGAACATGCTGACATCACCCATTCAGAAGAAATTCCCATTTGCGCCATTTATAAAATAAAATGCATGCCTCACTGCAAGCTGAGACATTGTCAGATTTAGAAAATTAGTGTGATTAAAACACTATTACCAACACTTTTGATTAGAGCACCCCCTCTTTGTTAAGGCGCACTGTGAACCAAAACAGCTTCCACTCTGCCAAGAATGAAACAAGAAACAAAGAATTGCTTTTAAGAACACATGCATAACTGAATGTTGCGATACACCTAAGTGATAAAAATAGTTTAATTAAAAACCCTATGGTTTGATTAAATTAAAACCCCGTTAAAAACACATAAACTCATATAACCCCTCTGATCCCCTGTGGTATTTCCACAGCTGAACGCGCATGCGCACACACACGAAACTGGTCAAATCGGTTTGGTTGGCCGCCATCTTGGACTAGTGCCATCGTATTGCTGAACGCGCATGCGCACACGCACGAAACCGGTCAAACCGGTTGTCAAACCGGTTTGGTTGGCCGCCATATTGGACAGGTGCCATCGTATTACTACTGACGAGTTATAGCTAAATTGAAATGTAAACAAAATTCTTCATAGGAGAAAAGCGTACCATTTGAATCAAATAATTGGTTGACTAAAACAATGTCATTCCTAAACCAACTATCTAAAAAGAGAGATTTTCTTTTAAATAAAACATCCTTATTATTCCAGAAATAATAACTGTGTGGACTAAAGTTATGCTTGTAAATAAGAGTCCATGCTAAAAAAGCTTGACGATGAAAAGCAGAGATTTTTAAAGGGATTTTATCAATATCAAAATTACAAGTAAGGAAAAATTCAGTGCCACCTAACTAAGAAAACATGAACACAGGTATAGTATTCCAAATGGAAGTAGGATTAGTAATTAGATTCTTCAACCAATTTATTTTGAATGTGTTATTTAAAGTGTTAAAATCCAACACATTAAGTCCTCCATTGACATAGGAGTTCATAAGAACTGTTTTTTTTAATGTAGTGTGTCCTATTTTTCCAGATAAAGTTGAAAAGTAACTTATCAACCTCTTTTATAAGTTTTATATCAAGGTGCAATGCCAATGCAGCGTATGTAAGACGAGAGATGCCTTCTGCTTTAGTTATTAATACCCTGCCTTTTAACGACAAATCTCTTAAGAGCCATTGATTAAATCTGTGTTTGAGTTTCTCTAGAATAGGATAAAAATTTTGAGTGATTCTACTTTCCTGATTTTTGGTTATTATGATACCTAAATAACAAACTTCTTGTTTTATTGGAATGTTACACAAAGCTGTTTTCGAACTTTCTTTTATCGCCATAAGTTCACATTTAGGAATATTCAAGTACAATTCAGAAGCTTTGGAAAATATGGAGATAGTTTCAATAGCAATAGAGATTTGATTTTCATCTTTTAGGAATAATGTAGTGTCATCCGCTAACTGTGTTATGAGTACATCTTTGCCAATTAGTGATATACCTTTTACATTGCTTGATTTCATATGGTTAGACATTAGTTGGGCAATTAACAAAAACAGGTATGGAGAAATGGGGCAGCCTTGTCTTATCCCTCTTTGTATGTTAAATCTGGGTGAAGTACCGTTTGTTAATTTAATACTGCTGTTACTGTTATGGTATAATGTTTTAATCGCTGTAGAGAAGTAAGAGCCAAAACCATACTTATCCAGAGCTTGAAATATAAATTCATGCTCCACTGTATCGAAGGCCTTGTAGAAGTCTAAAAATAATATGAAACCATTGCAATTTATGAGGTCAGAATAATCCAGAATATCTAAAACCAATCTGATATTGTTAGTTATGTGTCTTTTGGGCATAAAGCCAGATTGTGTTTCATCAATAACAGAGTCAAGAACCATCTTAAGTCTGTTAGCTATAATTAGAGCAAATACCTTATAATCATTATTTAGCAAGCTAATTGGTCTCCAATTATCAATCATCAATAGGTCCTTATTAGGCTTCGGAATCAACATAGTCAAACCTTGATTCATCGTAGTGGGAAGCTGTTGGTTTCCTATGCTTTCTGCAAATACCTCAAGAAGAAAGGGAGACAACTCTTCAGAAAAAGTTTTATACAATTCAGCAGTAAGACCATCCGTACCTGGAGATTTATTATTTTTCAATAGCCTATTGCATCTTTGACTTCTTCTAATGAGATGGGTTGATCACACAATATAGAATCTTCTTGGCTGATAGATTTAACATTCAGCGATTCTAAGAGATGATTTGCAGCTTCCTGAGAAAATGTAGAGCTATAAAGTTCCTTATAGAAATGACTACAATATTTAGAGATTAATCTGTAATCCTCTGTTATAACCCCATTTATCATTAATTTGCTAATATTATTTATACTTGAGTGTTTCTTTTCTAAACTGAAGAAATAATGGGAATTACGCTCACCTTCTTCAAGCCATTTAGATCTCGATCTGATAAAAGCTCCTTTTGCTTTGTCTGTGTATAAACTATCTAATTTATCTTGTAATTTAGCAAGGTTCATTTTATCCTCTTCAGTTAAGGTGTCAATTTGTTTATTAGATAACTGTGTGATTTGAGAGATTATATTTTCTTCCTCTAAGCTTTTGGATTTTGCATTAAGGCTGCCAACCTTCCTTAAATATTTGCCAATTTCAAATTTTAATAATTCCCAGTTATTTCCATACTTTAAATCTTTTTGAGCTATAGACCAAAAGTTTGAGATCAGTTCTTTAAGCTCCTTTTTCACATCGTCTTATTGTAATAATGAGCTGTTGAGTTTCCAGTATGTAAATTTAACAACAGAAGAATTAGATAGAGAAGTTAGATTTATTTTAATATATATGGCTTTATGATCTGTTGCTGGAGAAGGCCAAGCACCTACATCTATGCTGTTGCTGTCAAAGCTCTCTGAAACTAACCAAAAGTCTATCCTTGAATGTCTCGAGTTAGAATTGTTGCACCAAGTAAACATTTTGGACTGAGGAAATTTGAATCTCCAAATGTCTGTAAGTTTCAGGCGTACCATAACAGCCTTCAATGTGGTATTAATTCTGTTCGAATGTCCTGGAGGAAATTTATCTAATTCAGCATCCATAATACAGTTAAAGTCTCCACCTAGTAATAATTTTGCATTTGGAAATTTATTTAACCAGCTAGATTTTTTTTTTCAATCGTCAAAAATAAATGATCATTTTCTAGCTTCGTGTTAAACCCGTATATGTTAGTTACAATTAAGACTAAATCATTATATTTTATGACTTGACATATGTAATGGCCTGCAGAATCACATTCTGTATGTAAAACATCCCCATTATATCTGTTTTTTAGGATTGATACCCCAGCTGATCGTTCAGTTCCATGAGATAACCATATAGAATTTCCCCATTGAGATCGCCAAAAACGAACATCGTTGATAGTAGAGTGAGATTCTTGTAAAAACACAAAGTCAGATTTAAGTTGCTTTGCATAAAGAAAAGTGGCTTTACGTTTTAAGCTGTTACGAAGACCCCTAGCATTAATAGAAACAAAAAACAAAGAACACAAATTGACAAAGAAAAGATATGTATTAAAATGTAAATCGAAGTTAAACTTTTTAACCTAACACTGAGTTCAGCACTAGAATATGAAAATGTTCACAGTATAGAGTAAATATATATATAAATAAACTTTAGACGCCTAATAACAGCGTAACAAAAAAAGTTTTACCTATTTAACAGTAAGTTTGCTTTTTGCTAACATCAAAGAGCAATTTAGACAGCCAAACATTAATATCTACAAATATCAGGCACATCAATATAAAGAACACCTTGTAAACAAACCTGAGAAGAACTAAGGGTCAGGGAATATTGAAGAGTTTATGTGTGAATTTCAGCACCATTTACAAAGCCTCGACCTCCAACAAAGTAAGCAGATTTCCCTTCTTCACGTGCTTTCTTTATAATGGGCCACAGCTTCAGTCTGTTTTCTTTGTCCTCTCTCGTCAGGTCTTCAGTGAACCGCAGATGATTATTTTGAAGGAAAGTATTGTTCTTGGCAGCTTTCCACACCGCATCACGAATTCTCCTTGAGATGAACCGGATGATGATCCCTCTGGGTCTCGGGTCATTTTGTTTTGGTTTCCCCACTCGATGAGCGATGTCTAAGACCTCTGAAAACTTTTCCTTTTCCGCAGGTAGAACCGTTTGGCATATCCCAATCGCCTTTGCGCGCACATCTTCTTTCTCCAACTCCGGTACCCCATACAGTCTCAGATTCCAACGGCGGTTGTAGCGTTCAACTTCAGAGATGCGTTCGTCACATTTCTGTGTAAGCGTTTCGTTTTTCTCAACCCTCTTCTCAATGACCATAATCTTATCACTTATGTCCTTTAAATCCGTACAAACTGTTCCTACCATTTCTTCAATGGCGTCACTTCTGGTGTTGATCAGATTAATCAAAGTGTTGACCGCATCAGCTTTCAGGGAGTCGCCATCAGAGTGACTGGTAGATAGTGTTGGTTTTTTAGCCACTGGAGGCTTGGAAGGCGTAACTGGTAGAGGTGGAAATTCTTCTTCAACCATCTCCTGACACTCCATTTCTTTCATGTAGCTATGGTCGCTAGCTAGCATGCTAGTTGCATGTGGTTTGCCCGAGTTACTCAGCCTTTTCTGAGCAGATTTCGACATGTTGTTGTTATAGAATTTGATTTCAGATTAAGTAGGTTTAGTGCGCTGATCTTTAAAAAAGTCTTGAAAGTTAGAAAGACGTCAAATAGGTGTTGTAAAAATGCTTTATATCTTTCTAGTGCTGAGAGCTCGAAAAAACACTCCTCTTCACGCCGCCATCTTGCTCCCCCCCCCCACTCCTCCATTGAAGTATGAAGGGCTTTGGCTGGATCTGCCCCTTTGACCTAGGTCACAGCCACGTCACCAGGCTCCTAATTGGTTGTCGCAGCGCGATTTGACGCTGGAGTTCAGATTTTTCCAACTCGAGCGGTAGACGCGTAATGCGCGTATGCACAAAATGCAACAAAAAAACTCACGCGTGGTTTTTTTCGCGAGTCAAATGCTCCAAACACGCTAGACTGACGCACATTTCAGGCGTTTTCGCGACGCAAATCTTCTTCCGAATTTTCGCGGGAGCCGCAATCGCGGATCATCGCGCTTTTCCATTGACTTTACATGTAAACCTGAAGCTCTATTCGCGTCCATTGCGTTCGGTGTGAACACACCGTAAGACTTCCTCCACTAGGTGGCAGTGTGTGATGAGAAAGTGTTTTTTTTTTTCTTTTTGTTTTTTGTTTGCGCCTGTCCCGTTTGGGTCTTTTGCCATCAGAATTGTTGTCTAAAGGCAAAGAAAGATGCCCAACGGATTTACTTTACCAAACTGACCATCCCAGCCTTGCCGTAATGGTCCATTTGATTCACCTTTTATTGTTTATTTTATTTTCACTTACTGAATACGGGACAGACTTGACTGGGGGAAAGAAGGGGAGAAAGAAAGAGGGAAAGAGAAACAGCTGAGAAGAGGGACGGGGGAGAAGGGCAAAAAAATGCAGAAAAGAAAGAAAGAAAATGCATATATCAGTCACCTGGATCACCTGCTGAGAAAGAAAAAAGAAAACAAGCAGAGAGAACAAGAGTAATAGAATAAACAACATCACAATGATATATGGGAATATGACAGTAAATACTAAATATTAAACATTATTGTGCAGCACATAAGATCAACAGAACACAGTGTGCTTTGAGGTAGGAGCCAAAAAGGGTGTAGTTTGTGGGTGTGATCACCCGTGTGTACACCTGTGAGCATGGACGCGCTTGTTTTTTTTTTTTTTTAAAGGTTCCTTCATGTAATGATCTGCTAGAGGCTGTGGGGGGGCCACAGCCCCATCCTCCAGGGCATGAAGCAGGTATGGAGGAGATCAAAACTCCAGACATCCAGAGGCCCCCAGAACACAAGAGACCAAGGAAGACCAACAGAGGGGCAGCCGCACCACTGTCCCAGAAAGAGCTGAGGAGAGTCCCAGATGAGGAGTCACTCAGCAGCCGCGGAGCAGAAGCCAGGGGGAGTTGCAGTGACGCGCCCGTGAGCTCCGCCGGCAGCCAGCCGTGCCTGAGTGACCGAGCCCCAGGCCGAGAGGCCGGGAGCACCCCACCTCCAAAGTGGCCCGAGCAAGCCCCAGGCTCCAGGCCCCGATAAGCGGCCGCCAAGGAGTGAAGCCGGTGTGTACCTGGACGCCCATCCCCGGACACAAAGAACCACCAACGCACCGACACCTGAGGGAGTCCGCCACTGGCAGGGGAAGTGGTGGTAGGGGGAGATAGGCCTCCAAACCTTGGAGGGCCTGAGATGTCCCCAGAGAGGTGGCGCCTGACACCCAACCTGACATATAGACACAGAAATACAGGCACACAAATATACAAACATCCAACTAACTGTAATCTGAAGCTTCAAATGGAACTAAGACTTCCTCCACTAGGTGGCAGTGTCTGATGAGAAAGTGTTAGTGGAGCTGGCCTGGAGTCAGAAACAGGAAGATGCAGGATTTGGGCTGAAATGGGGAAAAGTGGTTGGCACTAGTGCCTTAAAGCAAGAAGGTTGTAGGTTGAAGCTTGTTGGCCTTTCTGTGGAGGTTGGATGTTCTCCCACAGTCCAATGAAATGCTGCTTAGGTTCATTGGTGCTTCTAAATTGGCTGTAGGTGTGGATGTGAGAGAGTGCTTCTCTGTCTCTCTCTGTTGGCCCTGTGATGGACTGCTCACCTGTGCAGGTGGACCACGCCTCTTGCCCTATGACAGCTAGGGCACAGGCTGCAGCCCTGTGAGCCTAAGCTGAATAAACAGTTAGCAAAAATGATCCATAGATGGCCTGAAATCCCCCAGTTAGCAGTTTGGTAGATAGCTATGACATGCTAATCCCATCCAGCAGCTGTATTCTACCTGTAAGCTGATCCCTGCTGAGCCAAAGCACTTTTTCATATACAAGTGCTTTGGCTCTTGTATATGAAATATACAATAGAAACCTGTAATAGAAACCTATTGGTCAGCATCTTATTAGCCTGCTGTTAGCTTCATTCCACAGAAAACTGAGAGAAACTAACAGAGTTGATAAAGAATAAAGAGAAATGTGCTGATTTAAAGCCTTTGAAGTGCTTCAGATGATCTCTGTCCACTTCTGTCCACTCATTCATTCATGTAAGCTTTCTAATGCAGCTTTGATCTTCACAGTCTGCTTCATGAAACTCATTCTAACCCTGAATGTCAGAGTGTTCCTCCTTCTCTTTCCCATCATTCATGCTGGCAGTGGAGGAGATTTGGATGTTGGACTGTGTTTTGGATGATGTGTGTATGTTTGTGTTGGACTGCTGTCTGTAAAGCAAACGCACATTTTGCTTTGGATTTCAGTGTCAGACAGACTTTAAGGTGGAATGAAGAGTTGGACAGTTTCACAGTGAATTATCCAGTGGAGGATTTTTCTTCTTCTTTGAAGGTTTGAAATGTGAACATTGTTCTGCTGCAGTCAATGGACTAAACCAGAGAAGAAGAAAACAGACTTTACCATGAAGATCCTCAGTGTGGATCAGTATAATATCAGCCTGATGTCTGCAGTTTAGTGTCAGCACAACTTTCACATCATATTCATCTCAGCACAACTAAAACATGCTGACTGACCCCAGAGTTTCAAGTCCACATCCTGGACTCTCCAGGAAACCACACAGATGCTTCACTCCTGAATCCTGCAGCTTGTTGTTCAGGCTCAGGTCCAGCTGTCTCAGATGGGAGGGGTTGGACTTCAGTGCTGCTGCCAGATAATCACAGCTGATCTCTGACAAACCACAGCCCCACAATCTGTATAAAGAATTCGAGATGTAAGTTTATTAGACAAAGTGTGAGCTTGAAATCATTCAGTGTTTCATCATCTGTTCAGAGCTGAAGAAGGTTCAGAATGTAGAAGTTTAGAAAATGGAAACTCCAAACAGCTGAAGCCAACAGGAAGCAGCTTCAAACAAACACAACAAGAGAAAAAACTCTGAATGTTTCACATTAAAGTCGTACATTTATCATAAAAACAGGACAAAGACTTGAAAAAGTCGTGTTTTTCCTTCCAGGAACCACAAGGCTTCACTTTTAAAGGTGAAGTGTGAAAGAAATGGACATATTTGAAGTCCAACACCTTTTTCCAGTCACATTATTAAAGCAGACAAACTACAAGCTCATTTTCATTCCAACAAGTCATCTTCTGACCTGGACTAACAACACTGGTCTCTATGTGCAGCTGGCTGTGAGACCAGTGCTCAGGGAGCGTCTACAAAGTGCAACACTGAAAGAACATCACACACTCATTTGCTTCCAGCACTTTCACACAAACATCTACTGTCATTATTGTCACCAAACTCTGTGGATCCTTTATTGCAAATTCAAATGGGATCAAATGGTCAGACAAAAGAGGGTTATGAGGAAATATGATGAAATGTTGTGTATTAGCAGCAAGTTATTGAATCATTTTCCTCAGAAACCAAACAAAATGATTGACAAACACTCTGCTGTAAAAGAAGTAACACTGGCTTCAACACAGTATGTCTCTCACACTGTATTCACATCTCCACTGTAATATTCACATTTCTCAACAACACAGTGTCATTTCATCACCAACATACAGCCTTTAAACACAGTTTCCTTCACACAAGAACTCAGTAATCCTGTGGTAGAAAAACATTATTAAGTTGTGCCCTGCTGTAAATCATATGATCAAATCACATGATTAACCCTCTGCTGTAGAAAAGTAATGTAAATGTTAGCGCTGCGCAGGTGTGTACACACTTTCTCACAGTGACGTCTGCATTGTGAGTAATACAGGATCATGAATAACACACTGCTGGTAAATTCACAGACACACAGAAAAATTACAGCTAAAAGCTTAAATTTGCAGAGTTCACACAGTCATGTGACCCAAAGTTTCCTCCTCTGGTCTCCTCCTGCTCCTGCAACAAAAGACACACACAGAGATACATCCACCGCTTTGTCACATCTAGGTGGGGGTTAACCTTTGCATAGTGGTGTTAAGTCAGTCAACTCTTGTCAGCTTTCAGCAGTCCAGTCAGTTCCCCATTTTTACTCATTTTTTATTCATTTATTCATTCATTGCTGACAGTGGAATCTATCGTCGCATTTAGTTTCCACCCTCAGCAATATGACGCCATTTCAAAAAAAGAAAAAGAATTTAGACTGGACTACCGCTGAATCCTTTTAGACAGGGACTCGCTTCCTAATTGTCCCAATAAGTGGCTTTCTCCTGAACCCATTTTAATTTTGGAGAAACTGACTTTGCAACCGTTCCCGACAACATGTTGTGTAGTTCTTCCTGTTCAAATGTTCAGATGTGCTTTAAATGACAGAGATTTAGCAACAAACTTTTAGTGCACTATTAAAGTAACAAAATAAAAAGGAAAAAAGATAAGATAAGACAAGATAAGATAACCTTTATTAGACCCACATGTGGGAAATTTGTTTTGTCACAGCAGGAAGTGGACAGTGCAAAAGTTATGAAGCAAAAATTAGAATACAATAAGAATAAATACAGTACACAACTGTACAGAATAGAATAAAATAAAATACTATATACAGTAGAATAAAATAGAATAAAATATACAATAAGATAAAAATAGAATACAAATGCTATATACAACTGAGTAAAAATACAACGATGCCAGAAAAGATTATTGCACTTAGTATTATTGCATATGTATGGATGTGTGTGTTTGATCAGTTAAAGTCTTTATTGTGGAGTCTGACAGCAGTGGGGAGGAAAGACCTGCGAAATCTCTCCGTCCCACACCGTGGGTGCCGCAGTCTCCCACTGAAGGAGCTGCTCAGTGCTGTCGCAGTCTGCTGCATGGGGTGGGAGATGTTGTCCAACAGTGATGATAGCTTAGCCGCCATTCTCCTGTCCCTCACCACCTCTACTGGGTCCAGAGGGCATCCTAGAACAGAGCTGGCCCTTCGGATCAGCCTGTTCAGTCTCTTCCTGTCCCCAGCAGAGATGCTGCCGCCCCAGCAGACCACGCCATAAAAGATAGCAGAAGCCACCACAGAGTCATAGAAGGTCTTCAGGAGTGGGCCCTCCACTCCAAACGACCTGAGTCTCTGCAGCAGGTACAGCCTGCTCTGCCCTTTCCTGTAGAGGGCGTCTGAGTTATGAGTCCAGTCCAGTCTATTGTTCAGATGAACACCAAGGTACCTGTAGCTGTCCACAGCCTCTATGTCCATACCTTGGATGTTCAGTGGTTGCAGTGGAGAATGCTTGTGCCTGCGGAAGTCTACCACCAGCTCCTTGGTTTTACTGGCGTTGATCTGGAGGTAGTTCAGCTGGCACCAGTCCACAAAGTCTTGAGTCAGTCCTCTGTACTCCTTGTCGTCCCCATCAGTGATGAGGCCGACTATTGCAGAGTCATCAGAGAACTTCTGCAGGAAGCACTGGGTGGAATTGTGGGAGAAGTCTGCAGTGTAGATAGGCCTTGTTAAGTCATGACACGTGTTCTTCATCCCAGAAGGGGAAATCATACCAAACCTAACTGGCAGGTTCAACTTTGTAACAAAAGACAAATCATCAGCCAGATTAATCTCAAACATTCATCCACTCAGCCACACACCACACACCTCCCAAAGAGCAAACTTTACACATGTCATCTTTCAGCTACAATCTTTGTTGCAGGGATCTTCTGCCAAACAAGGCTGAGAGAAGATTTCTTATAGCTGTCATGTTGATGCTGTTTCCATCTTTGGGCAAACACACTCATATATCAGGGCTGCACAAGTTCTTTGTGTTTGTGATCATGAATAATATAAGTGAGCCTGTTGAAGAATGCTCTCATGGTTGCTACATTATTATATGTCCTGTTATTGTTCTGTATTATATTCACCTTTCACCATCCTTTCCCAGCCCCCTGTTACACCATCCATACAAAGCCAATCTGACTGTGGCCAAATGTGTTTGATAGTTTGAGTTGGATAAAGAGATTTGACAGACTTGGTTCTCTCACGCTTCATTTTGCGAAACTATTTTTAAATCCCCATAGAATTGGAACCACGTTGTCAGGGTCCTGGGACTGGGCGACCCAGGACCCCTGGGCAGTCATGGACCTGTGTTATTGTTGTGTATTTTGGTGTTGCTTCCCCTTCTCTGTGCTTGTGTATATGTGTGTGTGGGTGGCTGAGCACTTGTTTATAGGGGGCGTCAGGCCTGGAGGGTGTGGCCCTGCAAGGGGACTGGCCACACCCGAAGCCACACACCTGCTGCTGATCAGGCCTCGTCGGGGGAGCTACTTAAGAGAGTCTTGGAGCTCCCACCGACGCGGGATCATTGCATGAGACTCCACGTTAGTCTTCTGCTTAGTTAAAGTCTGAGTGTATGCCTACTGGAATTAAGTGTCTTGACGGCTGCCTCTGTCATTTTCCCCTCAGGAGGAGCGTGGAACATCGGAGGGCAGCAGGCACGGGGTGTGTGTGGACACATGGCAGTGGAGAACACGGAGCACGGACTTTTTGGGAAGACACGACACGGGAGTCACGGGAGAGCACGGGGATTTACTGTTATTGTTTCCATCACTGTAAATAAACGCACTGTTTATACACAGAGCACCGCGCCTGGGTCCTCATTCCCCATATCCCCACGGTCTGCCATGCCGCACCGTGACAGAATGATCCCGCCACGTATGGACCCAGCGGTCTCTGAGGAGAGGCTCAGGAGGGAGGTTATGGACAGAATTTACCACCTATGTGAGGTGTGGTGGGAGAAGCCCGTGGAGGGGTTGCATCGCGCCGTGGAGAGGCGGCTGCAGGAGATGCTGTTTAAATTCCCCTGGCTGGTGGACTCCCTTAATTCAGTAGTCCTGGACTTCCTGCTTTCCACCCTCCACCTCCACTCTCCTCCTCAGGCTGCTCACCGGCCCGGACAGCTGGTGGATTCACAGCCTGAGACGCCAGGCCCGACGTCTACACGGAAACGACGTTCGCGCCGCCGGCGTTCCTCACCGCAGCCTAATCCACGGTCATCTCAAGAGCCGGCTGTGGTGAGTAGTACGGACAATTTTCTATTTTCCTCACCATCTGTGTTTGTGTCTGCAGTGGACGAGCTGACGGCGCAGGTAACATCACCTCGGTCAGAGGTCTCCACACCACTCGCTGCTTCACCATCTGCAGCTGTAACACCATCGTCATCTCATTCGCATGCAGTCACCCCTCAGCCATCTTCTCCACCGGCAGCAGCCTCCATTCCACTACCCACTCCAGCAGCTCTGAATGCTGCTGGGAGTAAAATGAACTCCATTAGTGTGTTACGGCCTTTCCCTGTTATGATGGAAGTACAACGCGACCACGAGATGGATCCAGCAGCTTTGTCCGGAGAGAGCGACCTCACACGCATCCAACGCCTGATGGACTGGGTAACTCACACCACCAACACAAGGGCAAAAGTGGTGGGGTTAAATGCCATCGAGGCAATCCTGGAGGGAAATCCCTACCTCTGCCAGCTTAAGGGAGTTTCCGCCTTCCTTTTCACCCTGCATAAAGCCCGGGGGGTAGTGCAAGCTCGGGAAACCACAGACTTTGTCCAGCAGCAGCGGCTCAGCGAGCGGGAGCTCTGCAAGCCCGGGCAGGAGCTCAGCGAGCCGGTGGAGCTCAGCGAGCCGGAGGAGCCCGCACCGTCAGCTGAGCAGCTCAGCGAGCCGGTGGAGCTCAGCGAGCCGGAGGAGCCCGCACCGCCAGCTGAGGGGCTCAGCGAGCAGGAGCCGGAGCAGCTCAGCGAGCCGGAGCAGTTCAGCGTGCCGGAGGAGCTAGGCGTGCCGGAGGAGCTAGGCGAGCCTGTGGAGCCCGCGCTGCCACCGGAGGAGCTCAGCGAGCCGGAGGAGCTCACAGAGCCGGAGGAGCCAGCACCGCCAGCTGGGGATCTCAGCGAGCCGGAGGAGCCCGCACCGCCAGCTGGGGAGCTCAGCGAGCCGGAGCAGCTAGGCGTGCCGGAGGAGCTCGGCGTGCCGGAGGAGCTCGGAGGTCCGGAGAGACCCGCTCAGCCTGAACTGGAGGTCAGCGAGTCAGAAGGACCACCACGTCTAGCGCGCCCTCCACGCCAGCTACGCCCAGCGCGTCTGCGTCAACGACCGGCGCGTCATCGACCGGCATGTCATCGGCCATATACCACACCTCGCTGTTGTTCACCGGAGCTGCGCCGCCGCCACTGGATCCGGGGCAGGCCGCCTGGGGAGCATCAGCGCCGCCACCGCCACTGGATCCCGGGCAGGCCGCCTGGGGAGCAGCGCCGCCGCCGTCGGACCCGGGGCAGGCCGCCGGAGGAGCAGCAGCACCGCCGCCGCCACTGGATCCGGGGCAGGCCGCCTGGGGAGCTGCGCCGCCGTTACTGGACCCGGGGCCCGCCACCGGAGGGGCAGCAGTCCCGCCGCCACTGGAGCAGTGGCAGGCCCCCAGAACTGTTTTTCTGCTGTTGCCGGACCCGTGGCCGTCCGCCGGAGCTGCAATGTCGCTGCCCCCTGAACT
Source organism: Simochromis diagramma (assembly GCF_900408965.1). NCBI lineage: Eukaryota > Metazoa > Chordata > Actinopteri > Cichliformes > Cichlidae > Simochromis > Simochromis diagramma. The sequence continues at coordinate 17,870 of NW_024386848.1, read as the reverse complement.
CTTGTGTTGTGTTGATGGGCCGCCTGAGTCTTTTTTGTGGCGTTTTTTCTTTTTGTTGCTCCGCTGCGGGATGCGCGGTCGGACTCTGGGACTGTGACCTTGGGGGGGTTGTTTTCTTTGGTGGTTTTTGCTTGTTTTGGTTCTGGCCCTCCGTCCTGGGCCTCCCGTCGCCCGCCCTGGGTTGGTTGTGCTGTTTTGTTTTTGGTTTGTGTTTTTGGGTCTCCCCCTTAGAGGGGGAGTACTGTCAGGGTCCTGGGACTGGGCGACCCAGGACCCCTGGGCAGTCATGGACCTGTGTTATTGTTGTGTATTTTGGTGTTGCTTCCCCTTCTCTGTGCTTGTGTATATGTGTGTGTGGGTGGCTGAGCACTTGTTTATAGGCGGCGTCAGGCCTGGAGGGTGTGGCCCTGCAAGGGGAATGGCCACACCCGAAGCCACACACCTGCTGCTGATCAGGCCTCGTCGGGGGAGCTACTTAAGAGAGTCTTGGAGCTCCCACCGACGTGGGATCATTGCATGAGACTCCACGTTAGTCTTCTGCTTAGTTAAAGTCTGAGTGTATGCCTACTGGAATTAAGTGTCTTGACGGCTGCCTCTGTCATTTTCCCCTCAGGAGGAGCGTGGAACATCGGAGGGCAGCAGGCACGGGGTGTGTGTGGACACACGGCAGTGGAGAACACGGAGCACGGACTTTTTGGGAAGACACGACACGGGAGTCACGGGAGAGCACGGGGATTTACTGTTATTGTTTCCATCACTGTAAATAAACGCACTGTTTATACACAGAGCACCGCGCCTGGGTCCTCATTCCCCATATCCCCACGGTCTGCCATGCCGCACCGTGACACACGTAAGCTAGTACAATAGTTTTTTTCCACATGAAACCGGAGGAGTTGTACTTACATTTTATGCCATCAGCTTGTCCTAACTCATGCTTTCTTTCCACATATAGCTTTGCAAAAACTGCATAAAAAGCACTTGCAGCAACAAAAACACAATATTCCAAAAACACGCTTTGCTGATCCAATTAGCTGTTCGTATAAGCCTGTACTGGTGTTTTTAAAAGTCATGTTTGACTTCATGCTTTTCTGAATAGTTTCTGGGATGCTTACAACTCATATTGCACTGCTGGAAATAGTTGATTTTGATGCACATGCTGTTTTTTCGCAAATTTACATTATAATATTTATTTTTGTCTTTCCAGCAGTATATAAAAATTGGTGTTTCTCAAAAATAAAACTACGAAGACACTCAAAATAAATTTCCTGTTGTTAGAAAGAGCTGATATTGAGACCATTTACTGCACTGGGTGGACATTTTGTCTACATTTCTCTGTATGTACTGTGTTTGTCTTTGGTTGTCTTTTCATATTTCTCCATATTTACACAAACAGTGAACAGCAGTAGATTTACTCTTCATCTGTTTTTAGGCCAAGTGAAAGATATGAAGCAGAAATGGTGTCATTAGGAGAAGAAGAGAAGAACAAGTACACAGCAACTTGCCCTGAGCTCAGAGAGCTTCACATGAAAAAGCTCCTCAAGCAGATCATGTCAGAGGTTTGTCATCAACAGGAGGAACTGTTAACATCATAGAATGAAGGATGCTTGTCAGCTGGATGAAGAAGGTTATTTAATGGCAAACGTTCAAACTGAAGTCAAATTGTTGTCGTGTTGAACAGATTCATATACTGATTGTCTCCAGAATGTTAGAAGAGCTTCAATAAATCATTAGAAACAACTTACAGATGCACAGTTGTGTCAAACCAATCTTTGTGTCATTGTGGGATTTTTGTGTTTCTACATGTGACACACGTCTAAAACATGCACACAATCTGAACACAAAACAGGGACTCATGTGTTACCAGATGCTGAGAGCCATTTCCTTGTAGTGCTGTGTCTATATATATGTACCATTAGATGTTATTGGAATGATTGTCAGCTTTGATAGTTTCATGTATGTTTAGCTGGACGGCTGTTTGATCCTCGACATGTTTAAAGGTGTCCAGTCCTGAGACACTGGGGGTGGAAACAGCTGTGATGTCATTGGACTGTCACAAAGACAGAAGTGCATGAAGTGAGCAGCCAAGGAGCCGCTGATGTTTTTGATTCAACAGCATTTGAAAGGTTGACACATAGAAAGCTGAATTTGTCATATGCCACAGTTAACTCACTGTTCAGTGTTTTTCAGGAAGCTTCTGAACTGCCTCTGCTGCCAAACATAGAATAGAATAAAATAAAATACTATATACATCCATCCATCCATCCATTCGCTTCCGCTTATCCTTTTCAGGGTCGCGGGGGGCGCTGGAGCCTATCCCAGCTGTCATAGGGCGAGAGGCGGGGTACACTCTGGACAGGTCGCCAGTCTGTCGCAGGGCTAACACATAGGGACAGACAACCATTCACACTCACATTCACTCCCACATTCACACCTAGTGACAATTTGGATTATTCAATTAACCTAACCCCACAAGCTGCATGTCTTTGGACGGTGGGAGGAAGCCGGAGTACCCGGAGAGAACCCACGCAAACACGGGGAGAACATGCAAACTCCACACAGAAAGACCCCGGCCTGATGGTGGAATTGAACTCAGGACCTCCTGAGAGTAACACTGAAAGTCTTGCTGCTCCTCAAAAAAATGAACTCTTCAGTTTAGATTTGATTAAAGACACAGCTCAGCTAAACACAACTCAAACTAATCTACACTATTTTTCTTTATTACGCAGCATTTTTATAACTATTTCCAGATATTTCTAAAACAGAATTAAACTCCAGCCTGATCCGTTTCTGAGGTTCCTGACTCTGAACGTCCCCTCAACGCCTCTCTGGGTGTTTCTTTATGTCGCTTTTACTTTCGCTTTCTTGAATGTTGTGGTGCAGCTGATCGTCTTATTAAATTCAGTTCTTTACATTCTTTTGTCTGCGAAGAAAAACTGGGCTCAAAGTGGTCAAAGTCAAAAAAATGATCTTTATTTTACATAAAATAAGATCAGATAAGATAACCTTTATTAGACCCACATGTGGGAAATTTGTTTTGTCACAGCAGGAAGTGGACAGTGCAAAAGTTATGAAGCAAAAATTAGAATACAATAAGAATAAATACAGTACACAACTGTACAGAATAGAATAAAATAAAATACTATATACAGTAGAATAAAATAGAATAAAATATACAATAAGATAAAAAATAGAATACAAATACAAATACTATATACAACTGAGTAAAAATACAACGATGCCAGAAAAGATTATTGCACTTAGTGTTATTGCACATGTATGGATGTGTGTGTTTGATCAGTTAAAGTCTTTATTGTGGAGTCTGACAGCAGTGGGGAGGAAAGACCTGCGAAATCTCTCCGTCCCACACCGTGAGTGCCGCAGTCTCCCACTGAAGGAGCTGCTCAGTGCTGTCGCAGTCTCCTGCATGGGGTGGGAGATGTTGTCCAACAGGGATGACAGCTTAGCTGCCATTCTCCTGTCACTCACCACCTCCACTGGGTCCAGAGGGCATCCTAGAACAGAGCTGGCCCTTCGGATCAGCCTGTTCAGTCTCTTCCTGTCCCCAGCAGAGATGCTGCCGCCCCAGCAGACCACACCATAAAAGATAGCAGAAGCCACCACAGAGTCATAGAAGGTCTTCAGGAGTGGGCCCTCCACTCCAAACGACCTGAGTCTCTGCAGCAGGTACAGCCTGCTCTGCCCTTTCCTGTAGAGAGCATCTGAGTTATGGGTCCAGTCCAGTCTTTGTGTCAGATTTCCGGTGCAGCTCTCCACTAAACTTCCCCTTTTTTTTACTTCTCCTTTCTAAAGTCTGTTGCCAGGGCAACTTGTCGCCCTCTGACCTAGTTCTTTGTCACCTCTGGGCCTGGTTTATAAAGGCCTGTAAGCAGCTGATGTCCTTGAGAAGAAGCTGAAGAAGTCTTCAACAACAAATACAGGAAGTTGACTTTCAAATACTAGATTCACTTTAGACTCACACAAGAAATGACTCAACTAGCTGTGTTTGATTGACTCCTTTGACTATATGAAAGGTCAGTGTGTGTCTGTACACAGACTGTTGTGTTGTACTATTATTCAGTTGTCTGCTGTGTGATGAATGTTTTCAAATGTCTGTATCTCAGTGTAGATGAGGCTGGGGGTCATGGGAGGCCACCATAGCAGTCTCTTCAAAATCATGACATCATCATAAATGCTACTGGACTGTCTGATGGGCTGACGGTGAAAAAGCTGTCGGGAAGGAAACAGAAGACATTTCAGAGGCTGCAGCAGATTTCTTTGATTTGGGGCCTTTTTCAGCTTTATTGGACAGAGCAGTGAAGATAAGTGACAGCAAAGCAGAGGGAGAGAGAAAGGGGGCGTGGCCCGGGTCAGAATCAAACCAGGCCAGCTGCTCTCATATTTTTATCATCTATATTTTCCAGTCTTCATACAGCCGATATTTCATGTGAACTCCAATCTGCCAGCTGCCATCACGTTTTCAGGGTTAGTTCAGTGTTGGAAATGTAGGACAAACAGCAGCACATGTTCTCTAAATGTTTGCAGTCATTTTTAAATGACGCTGATACTGTTAGGATGCCTGGGTCGTCGACCCAGGGTTTTTGAGTTTTTGATATTATTTATACTTCCTAGTTTTTGGTTTCTTTGAGTTCTGTCTTATGGGTTATGTCTCTGTCTTCTTTAGTTGCTCTGTCTCCCCTATCACCTGCATCCCCTTGTCTAGTTCGCGTCTATGTGTATCCTTAGTTCCTATATCCCCGTGTCCAGTCAGTGTTTGTGTCTGCCCTGGTCCCACGTCTCCGTTCCCTCTGTAGTGCCTGCATGTGAGTCTGTGTCTTTGTTCAGTCTGTGTTATGTGTTTCCTGTTTTACTTTGAAGGTCTGTGTCTTATCTCAGTGTGTTCAGTTTACGCTTCTTTGGTCTCGTCAGTTCTGATTTGCCCCAGCTGTGTTTCCCTCCTGTTACTCATTTCCTGATTGCTCCCTCTGTGTATTTAAGCCCTGTGTTTCTCTGTGTCCGTGTCGCGATCTACCGTTTATTTTGCTGTGTGTTTTGCCTGTCCACCGGTGTAAGTTTATTTTGAGTTTTTCTAGTTATGTCATGTTGCGTTCAGCATTAAAGCCTTTTTGAGTTCACGTCTGTCTCCGGAGTCTGCACCTTGGGTCCTATTCCTGCCTGCACACAGCCACACCTAACAGATACTACATGAGACATTTTCCACATTTATTGTCTTTGAACAGAGAATAATAAAGCCATCAAACATATACAGGTTTGTGCAAATACAAACTTCTGTGGTGCATTTGATGACCTGCAGAGGAGAACAAGTCGGGCTTTTCAGCCCTAACACAACCTCTTTGTTCTCAATACTACAAAACCTTAAAAGGCTGATATGCAAGTTTGCATGAATCACCAACACAGTTGTATTTTTTCTACTATAGTTAAATTTAAGGTGATCAAATATCTGCTGACTGATTAGATCCAGTATCTATTACAGATGAACTGGATATCACAGCATGTTGTTGATCCGTCATATCAAACTAAACAGTGTTGCTGGGGTAAATATCCTCCAATAAAGTCAGATGGGCTGAGGGCTGCTGTTGCCAGGTAACGCTGATGTCACACTGGATCTTCTGATCTTGAGCATCGTAGCGCTCGGAGTCTGATGTTGGCTCATGTGTTGTCATACACCAACCTGACGTTCTACTAGTCAAGGCCTCACCTTCACCCACTGATGCTGATCACACAGACCCACTAATAGAACTGCTTTACCAGGTTTTATGCAGCGTCACCATCAATGTCACATTTAATCAGACCACATTTACATTACAAGCCCACTACAACCATTATCAACATGTTAAATTACATTATACATCTTCACTGATTTAAAGCACCACTATTTTAACCTGATTCATTTCTCCACTTTAACAGTTCATTCCTCAAATGAAGCAAAATATTTGACCCTCAAAACAATGTACCAAAAAATAATTTAATATTTGTTTTCCAACTTTTACAAGTGAAATCAAACAAGTGTATTTAACAATGAAAACCAGAGTGGAAGCAGCTCATATAGAGTCCAACCCAGGCTAAAAGTAAGTTGAGTAGACCAGCATCATCAAAGTGTCGGCTCTCTGAACACGGTGCAAGATCGCCATCTGTAGGACAAAACTAGTTTTTCTCGCCCTCTTCGTCAACGTCAAGATGACGTCACCGTACAACAAAACATGCAGATCAGGTGACATGACTGTCTGAGAGGCGGAGTTAAACTGTGGCAGGAAAGCATGTGGAGGAGGAGCAACAACTGCAGCATGACGCTGGAACATCATCATTGCATTATACAGTTTCCTCTCTAACTGGATGATGCTGTGAACAAGAACAGCTGTGGAACCATTGGCCATTTGCCATAGTGTAGCTGAGTCAAAACAGCCCAAGTGCTGAGAGGGAAAACATGATGATTTATGTAAAGTCATAACTGGGTGCAGCAGCTGAGCTTTGACCTGTGAGCTGCAGCTTCAGCTTCTTTTATGGTTCAGTGTTTAATGTTTAAACTGTTTATTGCTGCACACACGCCCACAGTCAGGTTGTATACATATTGAAATGTTATATACAGTGTGGCAGCTGACCTTTGACCTTTAACCTGCGAGCTTCAGACTCATTGCTGGTGTGAGGTGTTGTTGCATAATCAGTTTTACCCCGGTTCTTTTTATTCCTCAAGCATCCAGAGACGGCACCGGACTCAGTAGTCATTTTCACAAAACTTTATTCATCTTTATTTATCCTTATTTAAGCATGCATCTTCTAAAAGGGACGACTTGCCAGGCCAGTGCCCCTCTGCAAAATCTTCACTCCTTTGTCTGTGAAACACAGTTTTGTAGGGGCGACCCCATCATAAAACCCCCCACGGTGTGCTGCAAACTCTGTGTCTGTGTTTATGTGCATGAGCACATGAATGCCTACATGTGCGCGTTCCCGCGTGTCTATGTGTGTGCACGTGAGTGAGTGTGCGTGACAGTTAAAACTGTAGGTAGGTGTAGGTGACTCCCTAGAGGTCATAAAACCCATCTCCCTTCCAGACCACAGTTATCCAGTTACAAATGTTGAGACCTTTCACAGTTCAACTGGGGGAGGGGTCTCCTACAATCTACTCCTAAGTTCATGACACAGTCAGGCCTTTATTATATCGAGGGCAGTGTCAGTGTCTCTACAATAGTTCTACATTCTATGTTAACACATTTCTAAACTCTAAAATAAGCTAAACATTCCTACAGTGTTTAATGCTATTGAAGTTTGCAGACACACCCACATCATCTGATTTGTTCTCAGGGTTGTTCAGTGTGTCGGAGTTGGAGCAGAAACCTGCTGCAGGTTAATTATTGATCAAACAATATCACACAAGGTGCAGCAGCTGACCTTTGAGCTGTGAGCTTCAGACTCTTTGCTGGTGTGAAGTGTTTGATGTGACTTCAGCCTGCAGACACAGAGGACTGATGAAGCAGAAGATTGTCTCTGTTTCTACACAGACCTGGTCCAGACAGCAGAGCTGCAGAGGGAAGACGTTCATGGGAAGAAGCTGAGTAAGTGCAACGTCCTCTTTGAATCCTGGATCAGGAAGTGAAGCCGGTGAATATTTGGTGTTTCAATAAGGTTTCTGTCTTTGACTCAGTCTGCTGTCACTTTGTTTCAGAGAGAAAAAGAGATTTCAGATTAACTGCATTATATGCTGAGTAACTAAATGCTGCTAGTCTGTGGTGTCACTCCCAGCAGCATCACGTCATTTCTTTACTCTGACCTTTAACATCAGTTAACTTAGCTAGCAGAGCAGCTAGCAGTTAGAGTATGAACTCTGTGTCAGCAGTCAGCTTGGTGGTCATCTGGTTTCATGTTTGCTGATGATCCAGATGTGTCCACATAATTATTTATTTCTGTAAATTTAAAGACTTTACAGATAAACAACAGCAGCCCTCTGGCTGGACTCTAACCTGTGAGTTTCCTGTGACTGAAACCACAAGCTGACATTTTCCTTCTGAAGCAGCTGAATGGATGTTTGAGTTTACCTGCATACATGGTGCAAATAAACCCGCTTTGGATGGTTTGGAGGCGGAGCCCAAAGCAGCACAGGATTCTAATGTGATTGATTTTGTGATTGAACGGACTGATTCTTATATAGCGCTTTTCTACTCTCCCAGAGTACTCAACATGCCACATTCACCCAATCACACCAGCACTTTATCTGTACTCAGTGCTTTCTAAGTACATTCACACACATTCATACTCCGAATGTGGAGAGCAAGTTGGGGTTAGTATCTTGCCCAAGGATACTTTACATGCAGACTGGAGGAGCCTGGGATTGAACCATCAACCTTCCGATCAGTAGGTGACACCTTAAAGCACTTGTTGCAGGCTGCTGAGTTTGCATCTTTTGTACAGCTAGACTTTGACCGCTTCGCCTTGGGCATTTTTAATCTGTAGCTCTGCTTTAAAAGAACGTAAGTACCTGGGCCCGCCTACTATCCTTGGAAAGGTAAAATGATTGGCTAGAATCCAAAGTGTATGACATCTCAGGAAAAAAAAGCACAGAAATAAAGCACCGAAATGTGCACAGCTTTTCAGTCTGGTTACTTACGTTTATGTCAGACCCAGTGCCATAATGACATCAGATACCGGTGCCCATCCGCAGTTAGGAGGCAATGGTAGAGAAGGAAAGACAGGAGAGTGGAGGTGATGTATCTAAATGCATCTGAACAAAGCAGAAGTGCACACCAAACTCAACGGATAGTCAAATGTAGAATCACAGAACAGAACTGCAGGCTGAGTTTGGATGTTTGTCTTTCACACCTCTCTGTGGCTCACACACACAGTGACGTCAGACATATTCACACTCACTGTTCCATCTGCTTTGTGCACAAATTCATTACTTTCTTCCTTCAATGATCTACATACTACGTGCTGCCCACTGAATACTTTGCAATGTATTCCATCCCCTCTCAAGGCAGAATTACCCAGTTTATTCCCCATTACAAGACAACAATCAGTCACATTCACACAGACCACGTCTGGCCCGCACTCACTCACATGTGCGTTCACACACCAATGAGAGCTCTATCCTCCTTACACATTGGTGGATAAACCAAACACTCAACGCCCTCAGCGGCGGAGGAAAAACCTCCTTTCGGTGGAACAACCATCCTTAACCCTCCTTGAAAACTGGCGAAGAAACCAGACCTCCTTAGAATAATTAAAAAACTGGTGGAGAAACCAGACCCCCCTTAGAATAATTAAAAAACTTTTGGAGAAACCAGACTGTAGCTCAGCAGGTAGAATTACTAGCTGGAAGGTTGGAGGTTTGATCCCTGGCTGCTCCAGTCTGCACGCCACGGTATCCTTGGGAGAGATATGGAACCCAGACTTGCTCTCCGATGCATCCATCATAGTGTCTCCTGAGAGTAACACTGAAAGTCTTGCTGCTCCTCAAAAAAATGAACTCTTCAGTTTAGATTTGATTAAAGACACAGCTCAGCTAAACACAACTCAAACTAATCTACACTATTTTTCTTTATTACGCAGCATTTTTATAACTATTTCCAGATATTTCTAAAACAGAATTAAACTCCAGCCTGATCCGTTTCTGAGGTTCCTGACTCTGAACGTCCCCTCAACGCCTCTCTGGGTGTTTCTTTATGTCGCTTTTACTTTCGCTTTCTTGAATGTTGTGGTGCAGCTGATCGTCTTATTAAATTCAGTTCTTTACATTCTTTTGTCTGCGAAGAAAAACTGGGCTCAAAGTGGTCAAAGTCAAAAAATGATCTTTATTTTACATAAAATAAGATCAGATAAGATAACCTTTATTAGACCCACATGTGGGAAATTTGTTTTGTCACAGCAGGAAGTGGACAGTGCAAAAGTTATGAAGCAAAAATTAGAATACAATAAGAATAAATACAGTACACAACTGTACAGAATAGAATAAAATAAAATACTATATACAGTAGAATAAAATAGAATAAAATATACAATAAGATAAAAATAGAATACAAATACAAATACTATATACAACTGAGTAAAAATACAACGATGACAGAAAGGATTATTGCACTTAGTATTATTGCATATGTATGGATGTGTGTGTTTGATCAGTTAAAGTCTTTATTGTGGAGTCTGACAGCAGTGGGGAGGAAAGACCTGCGAAATCTCTCCGTCCCACACCGTGAGTGCCGCAGTCTCCCACTGAAGGAGCTGCTCAGTGCTGTCGCAGTCTCCTGCATGGGGTGGGAGATGTTGTCCAACAGTGATGACAGCTTAGCCGCCATTCTCCTGTCACTCACCACCTCCACTGGGTCCAGAGTGCCTCCTAGAACAGAGCTGGCCCTTCGGATCAGCCTGTTCAGTCTCTTCCTGTCCCCAGCAGAGATGCTGCCGCCCCAGCAGACCACACCATAAAAGATAGCAGAAGCCACCACAGAGTCATAGAAGGTCTTCAGGAGTGGGCCCTCCACTCCAAACGACCTGAGTCTCTGCAGCAGGTACAGCCTGCTCTGCCCTTTCCTGTAGAGAGCATCTGAGTTATGGGTCCAGTCCAGTCTTTGTGTCAGATTTCCGGTGCAGCTCTCCACTAAACTTCCCCTTTTTTTTACTTCTCCTTTCTAAAGTCTGTTGCCAGGGCAACTTGTCGCCCTCTGACCTAGTTCTTTGTCACCTCTGGGCCTGGTTTATAAAGGCCAGTATTATTAACATACATGAAACAATATAATCAGAAAATAAGAATTAAGAATATATATTAAATACATGACAGTCTCTATGTTAAGGTAACGTTAGCAGTCTGTACTGTTTTCCTGGCTGACATCAGCTGTGTGCAGCTTAGTTTCAGCATAAATCTGCTTCGTTTTATGTGAGATCAGAGTCTGGGAATAGACTTTTTAAACTTTTTAAACTTTTATTCATTTCATTTGTGTATTGTAGGTGAATGCGCTGATGTTAGTTCATGAATTCCGCAGAGTTAGTAAACTGGCCGTTTTTGCTCAATAATTCCTGTTTCATGTTCAAACCATCAGACAGAAACTCTGCGTTTGTTTTTATGTTCTTCAGCCTGTTGTTCTTGAGGTAATCTGTGATGCGTTTAATGACCCTCCACATGCTCTGAGGCTCATTTGAAGAGAAACAGAACTTCATCTTTAGAGCATAAGTGGGTTTTTGCCCTCTTTATGCCCGCGGTCAGGCTCTGTTTATTGTAGTATAACACTCATAGGACACAATGACCCGCTGCACACACACTGCACACACACTGCACACAATGACAGCTGCAGAGTTTGTGTCTGATGTATTAAGTATGAAACACTGTTGGGTTAAAATCTGGTCAGAATGAATCCAGGTGCAGGTGTGTCAGTTTAGGACCACTGGACTAACATCCAAGTGCACACAATATAAAGTGTATTCTGTAGTAACATCCTGGTGTTGCAGCAACAGTCCCACATGAAAACGTCAACAGTCAAACTCAAAATCTCTTTTTGTCAACAATAAAATGACAGCAGACCAATTTGAACAAAGTTGGTAAAAAGCTTCAGAAATTAGTAAAATATTAAAAAGTGTCTTGATGCTCAATCATCCAGTAAATCCCCAAAAAGTTGATTCTGTTCATCTGGACGTTTTCAGCAGCATGGATCAGTGTGAGGACAGAGAGGAGGGAGTCCCTCCCTCTAAAAGCACTCTGTGTGGGGAACATGAGAGCCAGACCAAAGCTCAGAGGTGAGATGACCATCTCTAACTGTCCATGACTCTTCTCCATGTCACAGCTCAGCACTCACATCACTGCTCCATCATTATTCACACTCATACCTCTGTGTGTGTTGTTTTAAAGCCCAGAGCTGTGGGGCGTACCAGGCTCAGCTGGACATAACCCTGAAACTAATCCAGAGCCTGGACCTGAACCCAGCTGTGTTTCCTTAAAGAGCAACGAGTCGAAGGGTGCTGCTGTAAACTTTAACAAAAGACTGTTATGTGACAAAGAGTAAGTACATTATTTTTATGAGATTGTTCATCATGTCTTTAATTTAATATTTCCAGTTTTTCCTTCCTGTCTCATGAAGCTGTGACATTTATTGTTTTTCTTTTAGGATCAATAAGAGGCCAGAATCTCCTGGACCTGAACCCAGCTGTGTTTCCTTAAAGAGCAACGTGTCGAAGGATATTGTTGTAAACTTTAAAGGATGTTCTTCTGCTGCTGAGAGGTAATGTGTGTCTAGATGTTGTTCCTGACTCTGTATTTCTGAATAAATCCTCATGTTTAATATCAGCTCAGCTCTTTTTCACACATTTCTATGTTGGTGTGTGAAGCGGTGTGTGTTGGAGTGTTTCCACAAACACAGCAGTCAGAGTGGAAAGAGTGGATGTTGTAGGAGGTGTTTGTGTAGTGAAGAGGCTGAGTGTCTGTAGGACTCCAGCTGCTCCAGCAGGTGTCTCCTTTGTGCTTTGCTTCAAACACAGTGTAGGGAGGAGCTTCCACTCAGGTGTTTCAGGTGTTGCTGGATGGAGGAGGACAAATAGTTTTTCCCTTCAGTGACACTTCAGCAGCTCAATGTTCTGGGAGATGTTTGTCTTTATGAAGGTTTATGGATTCTTGTTCTTACTTTGGTTAAACTGAGCAATACATTTTCCATCTAACATTTAAAGTAAATTTCCAGGTGAATAAAAGATGTGCAGCTGCAGCCTCTGTGATGTTTCACAGTCTGAAAGTAACAAATTCAACCAGAGTTCAAACAAAGGCTTAATATACGTGTGTGTTTGATATAATGCCAACAAGTACAAATAGGTGTTCTTACAGGTCTTAATCACAGAGGTCTGATAAGTCTGGTGACTTTCACACTCAGCAATTTTGCTGCCTTTTATTTTATATTGGCCTTTTTAAAGCCCTTCAAAGTCTCCCACATTCATACAGAGCTTTTAACACCAAACTCCTTTACAGTCCTTCTCCTCTCACACACGATCACACGACTGATTTGTCTGCAGCAGCTGTGTTACTGCTAGTATTTTATTATGTGTGTAATCTCCTCATATTGTTCCTGTGGTTTAGTTTGACTTCCTTCTGCAAACTCAGCTGCTCTGTTGCTGATACACGTCTCCATGAATATGATTGATCAGATGCTGCCAACACCATGTGTTTCATGTGAACGCTCAGCTGAAACCCTGGGTTGACTTATCGAGTTAATAACAAGCTTCACGTGACTGTGAATGCTAAAGTGAATCCAGATAAAGGAAAGAGACCCTGCTAATGTTGGACTCACTTCTTAGTGTAGATCCCAGGAGGAAGTTCAACATAGCCATTCTTTGTGCTAGCTCGACCAAACCTGAGAGCACAGTGCAGGATAATGATCATCATCTGTCTCTGTCAAGGACATTTAAAATCCACAAATAACAAAAATAATTATATTTGATCATTAAAAATCTCTTTTCAATTAAAAAAGCATGAGCACACTGGTGAGATAACAGAGATTATCGTAGCCATCGCTCTCTCGCATGGACGTGGCAGTCTTGCTTTCTGCTGCGAATCCTCCCCGTACCTCCGTGACCTCGTCTGGTATCTGCTCCCTCCTCTGTAAGAGACAGTAAAGGAAAACGCGTCTCTGCCTAGTCTTGAAAATCTAATCTTATTGTGACAGGTGAGACCTGGAGACTTGGGACCGCCCCTGGTGGGCGGAGCTGGTCTTCGCTCCTTTCATAAGCGCAGGTGTGGGCAATTGGGTATTCCTTTGCAAACCTGAAGCTGCGAGTGCTTGGTCCGAGTTGGGCAAGTTGGTGTTTCTTAACTATGAAAGTCTGATACGCGTCCTCCCCTAAACTTCTGTTAGAACGGTAGGTTACACAAAAATGTACCACTTGAGCTCTGGCTGTTGGCAGAGGTTTACAGTTATTTGCACCCTTGTAGGTGGGAAACATTGCTCCCGTGAGAACGGTATAGTGGACTTCATCGCCACTGACCCACATTTATTAGGGTGTGACACGAACTTGTGGACAGGTAACAAAACCAATTCAGTGGAGGAATATTCCTGTGTTTTATTGTCCAGCTAGTGATCTCCTGCCTTTTATTCACAGAGTACCGAGCTGCTGCTTTGCCAGGTGGATTTCTGGCTGCGGGCAAAGGACCCGACACATCAGTGTGTTTTAATTTGTTTTAAACTGGTGTAAGCCGACAGACTGACTGCTGCGGCTGTCGATGGTTTTGGTTTTTTGTTTTACTTTTTCTGTATCAGTAGGCACCACAGATATTGATTCGCAGGCGGTGAAGGCGCTGCAGGGAAAACAAATCCTTTTTTTGTCTCCCCGCCCTTGCATGCACAGCGGGGGGGGGGCCCCGAGTGAAGACGTCACCGAAGATTTGCCTTTTTTTCTATAGTGTTTTACCCATTTGGGGTCATGTGTGAGTTGCCGTCCATTTTTAACCAGTGTGCTATGTTGATTTGTTTTTAAACTGTTCTCCGCAGCGCTTGTCCTGCCTCGCGGGCAATCGTACAGTCTTATCATTTTTTAATAAGGTAACGTTTTTAATTGTTTTTAGGTGCTGCTGTTACACTGTTTCTTTTATTTTGTATTGAAAATTAAACTCTTTTAAACTGACTGTGCGCCTACGGCTCTCTCCTATTTTAAATGGGTACCTACCACGGGTCACATTATCATCCATTGTTCTTCTACGGCCTCTTCTTCTTGTGGTCTCAGCTAACTGCTAATATTTAAATGGCTAACATTAACATGTGTGCCAGCCAGGTTAACATTTATGATGAACTATGATTAATTAAGTGATGTTGAACCTGGAGCTTTACTGACCTCTGAAATTCCTCCTAAAGTGTTATTGAGTGTTGTGACAGTCAGCTGCTTCAGCTGCTGCTGGGATGGGCTGTGGCAAAGAGAACAGAGAAAATCAAAATAATCCCACCATCAATGGGATGTTGTCTCCTTTACAACGGTTACTTTACTTGGTCACCGTGTGAATTTCTTTTAAATGAACCAAATTCTTTTATTTGTTGGTTGTTGCATATTTAACCTCTACAGTCAGGAAAGGAGGAGATGAGGCCTCAACAATGTTGGGTTGTAGCTGTGCTCCAGGTTAGAGTGAGTGTCCATGGAATAAATGTAAGTCAGTGAACTGGAAACATGACTGTGTTCAAACGTTTTTTCCTTTTTATAATGAGTCTAATCAAAGGTGGACAGAAGTATCTCCACTGTGACTTTTCTGTGTCACCATCAGAGCTTCTGCACAGTGTGGAGAAAGATCCAGAAGCAGAACTGGACTGCAGACAGCCAGTCAGAGCAGCTGTGTACAAAGTAAGACTGAACATCTGTCTGCTGATGGACTCATTTCTGAAAACTGGACTTCTTGTGTTGTTCAGACATTGAAGAGTTTTCTTTCTCTTTAGTCTCATTGTTTTTCTTTCTTTCAGCAGATGTTGGTCTGCAGGAGGTTTTAGATGAACATAAGATCAGTCTGAGGAGGAGATGTGAACGTGTGACTGAAGGAAGTGATGAAACAGGAAGTAGAACCCTCCTCAACAGGATCTACACTGAGCTCTACATCACAGAGGGACAGAGTGAAGAGGTTCATACCCAACATGAGGTGAGGCAGCTGGAGACAGCTTCCAAGATGGACGCCCTCCATGACGCTCCAATCAGGTGCCAGGACATCTTTAAAGCCTTACCTGACCAACAGAGACCCATCAGAGTGGTTCTGACCAACGGCGTGGCTGGTGTTGGAAAAACCTTCTCAGTGCAGAAGTTCACTCTGGACTGGGCAGAGGGCTTGGAGAACCAACATGTCAGTGTGGTGGTTCTGCTTTCATTCAGGGAGCTGAACCTGATCAGAGATGAGCAGTACAGTCTTCTGGAGCTGCTCCATGTTTTCCATCCAACATTACAGAAGGTCACAGCAGAGAAGCTGGCTGTCTCTCAGCTTTTGTTCATCTTTGACGGCCTTGATGAAAGCAGACTTTCATTGGATTTCACCAACAGGAAGCTGCTGTCTGATGTCACACAGAAGTCATCAGTCAGCCAGCTGCTGACAAACCTCATCCAGGGGAATCTGCTTCCCTCGGCTCTCGTCTGGATAACTTCCCGACCCGCAGCAGCCAATCAGATCCCTCCTACATGTGTTGACAGGCTAACAGAAGTACGAGGCTTCACTGACGCCCAGAAGGAGGAGTACTTCAGGAGGAGATTCAGTGATGAAGAGCTGTCCAGCAGAATCATCTCCCACATGAAGACATCCAGGAGCCTCCACATCATGTGTAGTATCCCAGTCTTCTGCTGGATCACTGCTACAGTTCTGGAGCACATGTTGACTACAGAACAGAGAGGAGAGCTGCCCAAGACCCTGACTGACATGTACTCACACTTCCTGCTGGTTCAGACAAAGAGGAAGAAGAACAAGTACCATGAGGGACATGAGACGAGTCCACAGGAGCTGACGGAGGCTGACAGGGAAGTTCTTCTGAAGCTGGGGAGGCTGGCGTTTGAACATCTGGAGAAAGGAAACATCATGTTCTACCAAGAAGACCTGGAGCAGTGTGGTCTGGATGTGACAGAGGCCTCGGTGTACTCAGGAGTTTGTACAGAGATCTTCAAAAGAGAGTGTGTGATCTTCCAGAAACCAGTCTACTGCTTTGTTCATCTGAGCATTCAGGAGTTTCTGGCTGCAGTCTACATGTTCCACTGTCACACCAACAGGAAGACAGAGGTGCTGAAGAACTTCTTGGGAAAAAAATACGAGTCGTCTCTGGATGATTTCCTGAACAGAGCCACGGAGAAATCCCTCCAGAGTAAAAATGGCCACCTGGACCTGTTTGTTCGCTTCCTTCATGGCCTCTGTCTGGAGTCCAACCAGAGACTCTTAGTAGGTCTGCTGGGTCAGACAGAGATCAGTCCAGGAACCATCCAGAGAGTCATCAACAACCTGAAGAAGATGAACAGTGATAAAATCTCTCCTGACAGAAGCATCAACATCTTCCACTGTCTGATGGAGATGAACCACCTCTCAGTACATCAGGAGATCCAAGAGTTCCTGAAGTCAGAGAACAGATCAAAGAAGAAACTCTCTGAGATCCAGTGCTCAGCTCTGGCCTTCATGCTGCAGATGTCAGAGGAGGTTCTGGATGAGTTGGACCTGCAGAAGTACAAAACATCAGAGCAGGGACGACAGAGACTGATTCCAGCTGTGAGGAACTGCAGAAAGGCTCGGTGAGTCCAGATGTGATCATTAACATCATTGATCAGTGTAGGTTAGTAGTTTAATGTTGAAAATAAAATCAGATTGTAAGCACAAAGTGTTTGTGTCCGTACGCTGCAACCTTCCACACCATTCCTTTATTGTACAGACTCAGCAGCAGCTCCATGGATCCCAAATCCAAGAGTGGAGAACAGATTTGAAGTGTGTCACATCCATGCAGTCACAGCTGTTTCCACCATGTTTCCACTGATATTAATCCTGTTCAATGACACGTTTCATATCAGTGAATATGTTCTTTAGGACGTCCACTGACATGTTTAAGTGTCCTGCTGGAAATCACTCAAATCATCCATGAAATCCATGAAAAATCCTTTTAGTGTTTCTAACTTCACCCTCTGTCCTCTCTCTCTCTCCATCCTCCTCACTGCTTCTTTCACTGATAATCACACAAACATCGTATTCAGCTACAAAATAACACAATAATATCATCTGATGATCATTATTATAAGAGCAGGATCCATATTTGATATCAGAGTAACACACTGCTTTGTTATGTGCAGTCATCATCAGTGACTGTGGGTCAAACAGAAGCTCTCTGATTGGTTGCTGACCTTGGTCACCTGTCCACTCTCACCTGTTTGTGTTTGCTCTCTTTGTGCTGTCTTCCTTTTCC
>NW_024386847.1:0-66765 GCF_900408965.1 Simochromis diagramma | reverse complement strand
ATATGGGTCTATTTGATTCACCTGATGTTGGTAGTAGGTTTATTTTATTTTACGTACGGCAAGGCTGGGATGGTCCATTTGTTAAAGTAAATCCATTGGGCATCTTTCTTTGACTTTAGACAATAATTCTGATGGCAAAAGAATCAAATGGGACAAGCAAAAAGAAAGAAAGAATAATAAAAATTATTACAATAATGGTCATGCCAAAGTATCTAAATAAGAATTAATTCTAAACTTTGACATAGCCACTCAAAAACATCAATCTTGGGGGATTTTGTTATTCTGAGGTGGATTAATAATCACTTTATTGACAGTAAGGAGAACATTTCAAGTGGAGAACAGTCAAAGGATGTCAACTAGGGCTGCCACAAACGATTATTTTGATAGTCGACTAGTCACAGATTGCTTTTGCGATTAGTCGACTAATCAGATCATCATCCATTGGATGTACAGCTTATTGCACCAGCAGCATCTGCTCTTATATAACTATCATTAGCTTACAGCTTTAAGTGTTTAAGGTGTGTGCTAACTAAAAATAAAGACAAGATGATAGTTTATTAAATTTTAATGAAATTTGCAGATTGTTTCGGTGAAGTTTAATAAACTCCTTGCTATCTAAACTATAACAGGACACCGCAGTATATTCTCGAGCATCTCACACTTCTGATAATCAGCTGTCTGCTTAATGTTTATTCAGCTGTGTAAAAACTTTTTGGCTGAGAAACTTTAATCTCAGCCAAACCGATTTACTCAGGAACAAATAAAATACTTTTTAAAAAAAAGCCAAACAGTAACATTTTGAAGTTATCTAAGTGACTTGTGTACGTTTAACCTGAGTAGCGAAAGACGACAGTGGGTTTGAAAACGATCTGCCGGGAGTCCGGTGTTCTCACGGCTCTAGTGAGCGTTGAACCCGGCTAGCTATCGAGCTAGTGGGTAACAGACATCTCCAAAAAGCGCTTTTGAAAATATGTGGTGTCTTGATAAACTGAGCAGATATTTGAGGTTTACACAGCTACATTCTCGCCTGAAAATATGTTAAACGTTTATTTTGTGACCCAGAAAGAATAATAAGAGTAACATTAAAACTAATTAGCTGCCGCCATTGTTGGAAACTGAGCTGGGCCGCGCTATGAATTCTGGGACACAGCTTCTTCTTCTTCTTCGGGGTCTAACGGCAGCTGGCATCCTTGTACATGCAGTGCTGCCATCTTCTGTTTCAGTCCGTTATTACACTCTTAAATCCTGCTACTTATTCCTGTGTCTTTTGTGATCTTACAAAGCTTCAAACGACGCGTCGACTATTAAATCAGTCGTCGACGATTTTGATAGTCGACGTAATCGTGACTAGTCGACTAATCGTGGCAGCCCTAATGTCAACTCAGATTTCATTGCTCCAACAACCACTCCACCAACTGCTTCAAAGGACTGACAGATCCAGGATCAGTCCAAATCATCAGCAGTTTGATCCACGTATGGATTGAAGTGTATTTCTGAAAATGTTGGACTGTTCCTTTATCATTGTCTAACATTATATGTATGAGAGCCATGTAATGTCCATGTGTGCATGCTGAAAGAGACTGTGCTGCTCTGACCCCCCTCCTCCTTTCAGGGTGGAGCCTGCTGGAGTCCAATGGTTGAGACCAGGTCTGAGGAAGTGTAAGTGTGTTTTTAATGGGATTCATGAAAACAAAGCAGCACACATTCAACCATCTTCAAACTGTCACATCACTCATTCACATCTCTGATGTCAGGAGTCATCATCAAAGTGTCGGATGATGGATCAATAACTACAGCTGGATTGTGTTTGTTCTCTCATCAGATTCCTGTCAACTCACAATCGACACAAACACAGTTCACACAAACCTCGAACTGTCTGACAACAACAGGAAGGTGGCACGTGTGATCGAGGTTCAGTCATATCCTTATCATCCAGACAGATTTGATTATGAACCTCAACTACTGTGTAGAAATGGTCTGACTGGTCGCTGTTACTGGGAGGTCGAGTGGAGAGGAGAGGTCCAAATATCAGTGAGTTACAGAAGAATCAGAAGGAAAGGAAACAGTGATGACTGTGTGTTTGGATACAATGAGAAGTCCTGGAGTCTGTACTGCACTGATAATGGTCCTCATTCTGTGTGGCACAATAACAGAAACACGCCTATTTCCTTCATCTCCTCCTCCTCCTCCTCCTCCTCTGTCTCTAACAGAGTAGCAGTGTATGTGGACTGTCCTGCTGGCACTCTGTCCTTCTACAGAGTCTCCTCTGACACTCTGATCCACCTCCACACCTTCAACACCACATTCACTCTAAAACTTTATCCTGGGTTTTTTATCTGGTCTCGTTCGTCAGTGTCCCTGTGCTGATTTGAGTGTAAAGAGTGTCCTCCTGTTAGAGAAACACTGACTGTTGAACAGATAGTTCAATCTGTACATGTCTGTCTCTTTCAGTCAGAAATACATTTTCAGATTCATGGATTCAATCAGTTGATGTTTTAAACTGTTCTAAATTATTCCTTGTAAAGCTCTTCCTCTTCAGTCCTTTAAAGATGGAAGCTCCCATTATTACAGGATCCACATGTTGTTTTTCTGTCTTGTTCCACTCAAAGCTTCACAGTGAATATCAGTATGCTGTGTTTCTCTGAAGCTCAGTTCACAACCAGCTCCTCTGCATTTTCAACAAGTCTAAGCTCATTAAAATGAATCCAAATGTTTGATTTCTCTTTCTCAATGGGATGTTTCTGCACATGCTCTTACTGTTTCACTCATTGTTGGAAGCTCATCCTTTGAAAATGTTTCAGCCATATAAGCTGAAAATATTGGCTCAATAGTTTTGAATCCAGTTCTAAGCAGAATCTGATTGTATTGAGATATCATAATGCATGTGACTATATACATAGCAAAGGCTGCATTAAACATTTTAAACTTGCATTGTGTTTTCAGAGACATTTTGAATAAGAATATGGTGTAGTATGGTGGTAACCGTTTCTAATTTTCTTAGAAATAACTAAATACATATTGTGTATCACTTCAGCTTCTATAAAAATTAAACTATCACAAAGGGTCCTGGTGAAGAAACTTGTGGAATTTGGTGACAGACATTAAATTTATTTTTAATATAGAAATATTAGAATCACTGTTATAATTTCAACTTCACATTTAATAAAATGTTGTGTGAAAAACATTAAGGAAGTGATGTCAGATGTATTTATGTCAATAAAACTTTAAAAAATTACACAAAAATTCTTTTGAAACAACCTTCTGTCTTTTGGAGTATATATCTCTGAGTTTACACATCAATTCTCAAGGAGGGGAAACAAGGCAGAAGGACACAGACACCCACAGATGGACACAGAGGGCAAAGACACAAGGGGAAATCTAATAAACAATATTGAACAGAATAACTCGGGTATTATAGAATAATTCTTAACACAACCAAATAGACTTAACATAATACAAAACTGACAAACACACAGGAAACTCAAACCGCTGGGTCAAATTGACCCAGGACCATGACATTGGCCATCTTCCACAACAAGCCGGGGGTGTAGGAGAAAGCCTGGACAAAGACATGCTGTGGAAGAGAATCAGAGATTAACAATGATAACATTAACAATACTAATTAAATGCATATTTGTTTATAAAAATGGTGAGATGAAATTGGCTAGAGAAACAGTGCAATGGGAGCATAGGACTATTGCAGGATGACTCAGAAAGAGTACAAAGTAACCTGATCAAGCTTATATAGGCTATTGGGAAAAGCTCAGGAAGTATGCACAGCATTGTCAACTGACGACAGCTTAAATTATGATATTGTGAAAGCCACTGTTCTGTGTGCATATGAGTTATTGGTGAAGGCGTATAGGCAAAAGTTTCAATTTGGGAAAAAAAACATACTAGCCTCATGTGGAGTTTGCGAGGAGGGAAAGAATTTTTTTTGACAAATCGTGTCAGGCTAATAAATCAAATCAAAATTTATTTATATAGCACATTTAAAAACAACAGTGTCACTCAAACTGCTTCACAAATTAGGAAATAAATAAAATAAGAATAATTTACGAGACAGTAACACAAGACAAGACAAAATTAGAAGCCAACCAAATGATAGTTAAACTAACTCCCACATAGCAAGCAGGTCTGGCCTGGATCTGGTATCGACCCGGCACTGCTGGCTGACTTCTGGCATGATAAGTATTACATCCAGATATGGGCCAGGCCTGGCATAGATGAGACTGTCATGGCATGCCATATCTGACTCGATTTTGGTTTGGTTTATGTGGCCCAGGCTCATAGAAAACAGGCCTGGCCCGGATCTGACATCAAGCTGGCACTTCTGACTGACTGGTGTCATGGCAGAGTGTATGTCAACCAGATGCGGGCCAGGTCTGGCAATGATGCACTATTTATGTTCCTATTTTGCTATTTTAGTTAGAAGACCCAAATGCCATGTTGCAATACTATACTGCTATGGTAGCCAATGTTTCAAATGCAGGTTTGACAGGTTTGTGAGTGTACACTTTATCCAAAACCTAGTGAGAGTTTACTCATCTTTGCAAGTGGGTGGCTGTAGCTCAGGAGGTAGAGCAGGTCTCCTGAAAAATGCTATATAACAATCAGTCCATTCATTGTCTGAACAGAATTTTGTCATGTTACTTTTGCACTATTATGCACATGTTGTTATTAAATGACTTAATTAAGGTACACATTAGGCTGACACCTGGGGCCACAGCTGAAACTGTTCTGGCCCAGCACAGGGCCAGCAGTGTGTCTGCAACTGGCCCGTGGCTGCACACAACTTACACCCACATACCGCAAAGAATGAGGGCCCTTTGGTGGCCCAGACCAGGTTTACCAGAGGTAATCCACACATGGGCCACCAAAGGACTGCCAGTGTGTCTGCAACTGGCCTTGTGCTGGCCCATGTATGGGCCACCTTCAGCAAACCAGATCTGACCAGATCCGGACCATACCAATTTTACTATGTGCGCTTAAGTCAGACCCAGGGTAAAAAGATGAGTCTTTAAGCGAGATTTGAAAGACTGAATAGACTCAGAAGAGTGAATGGCAATAGGAAGATTGTTCCACAGTCTAGGTGCTGCAATAACAAAGGCACGACCACCTTAGGTTTTCAGGCTAGACTTAGGTAGCATTAAGAGCATCTGATTTTGAGATCTTTGTGCTTTTTTTTAGGATTATAGAAATGGATAAGCTCGTTTTATTAAAGGAGTTCAAAAACCAACTCACACAGAGGATACTAACATATTTAAAAGGGCAAAATGTTACTGTGCTAGGTGCTGCTATTATACAAGCAGATGAGTTTGCTCCAACACATAAGAGTGTTCCCTCAGCTCCTGTAACACACTAGATTCGATTAGCTAAAAACAAATTGCTTCACTAAAATCTCCCTTCGTACCACCACTGCTACGGAAACACGAGAATGTTTTTACTGCCATGAGCAAAGACACCTTATTGCCCCTCCCCCTCTAAGCTTAAAAGGAAAAGGAAATAGCTGTCAAAGAAAGGCAAAAAAAATATCACAGATCCTCAAGGAGACGACCTTTTAAGCCCCAGGGGTTGCTCTGGGTTGCTTCTTACTTGAAAATAACATGCCCAAAGTGAACTGACTATTTCTCTTCAATTAGCAAAACTCTGTATAGACTATCTTGGAGGGACTATAGGGGGGGTGGGGGGTATGAATTTAAAAAAAAAAGACTTTTGCTAGCGTAATGGACAGATGAAGCATCACCAAATATGTTTACAAACCCACTTCCAAGCCAAAGACTAGAGAATATGATGAAGCATATCTTGCCTTTGGCTTCTCAACCGTGGATAATGAGGAGAGGCTGCAATGTGTTGTCTGTCTTAAAGTGCTAGCTTGTGACAGTTTAAAGCCTACCAAGATAAGACGCCACTTAAAGACAAAACATCCAGAGCACAAAGACAAATCTGTGGACTTTTTCAGAAAAAAACTTCTAAATTGTCGTGATCATCAGTGTTTCTTTACCATAGCTACATCTGATTCGTCAAATGCTCTCCTCAGCTCCTATAAAGTTCCCTACCAAGTGGCTCAGTGTATAAAGCCGCAGATAATTGCGGAGGAATTAATACTTCCCTGTGCTATGGATATGGCTTCAACAATGATTGACGACAGAGCCAGCAAACTACGGGCTATTCCTTTGTCCAATAATACCATTGGCAGGCGTATTTATGATATGTCAAAGGACATAGAGGAGCAGCTTAATGATAAGGTGCGTGACAGCCACTGATAATGTATGTCAGATTTATTGATGGAGATGAGATGAGGGAGGAATTGCTTCTCTACAAACAAGTTCCTGCCAGAGCCACTGTATGGGCTCAAAATGTGGTCATAAATAAATCAAAACTAATGTAAATCAGTTTTGTACTTGTAAATTAGGATTTGCATGTGTAAAAAGAATTTGTGTTAGTGTTTTGGAAATGACAGTTTTCACTACAAAGCTCTCTTCATTACGAATTAGCACACACGTTTTTATTGAACATTTGAAGAATTAGCAAAAAAAACCAGAAATGGCATGAAGTCAGAGATAGAAACGACAAGGAGCAGGTGCATCTAGTACATGTAGAGCTGCTGCAAAAACCCACAGAGCCCAGCAGCCAGCGCAACAAACTCTGGATCCTTTGCTTTTAGTTAGCATTAGCAGCACATCCTGCGTCCGATGTGAAAGGACTTTTATGCTGCGCACTGTGACTCACAGCAATGGTCCCGGGTCAGCCCTGACTTTGTGTTAAACTAATCCTAAAGTAATAATGGTACTTCTAACCACTGATACACCACAACTTTATCCTTTCAACAGCTGCTGAAAGTTAGGGGATCTAGCTTCTATCGGATATTTACATAGAGATCCTCCAGCTTCAAACTGTATTACCCTTCAAGGACCTGCAGTTCAAAAAAGCGCCCCTCCGACAGCCAAACCCATCTGCTCTCTGATTAAATTGTTACATTTGTGATTGACATGACATTGAGCTAAAAGGAAGAAAAATGGGGTCAAAATTCGTACTTGTAACTTGCAGAGATTCACACGTTTTGTTTTGTTTTGTTTTTGGCTAAGTCCACACACAAATCTTTTTTACGCACACACAAATTCTTCTCGGTCTTCGAAGGAGCCGGCCCACACAGACTGCGATGGCCGGATCCTCCTAATGATGCGGCCTACGTTTTGGGATACAGCTTCTGTGTTGTCTGTGTCTCTGAGCAGGTTTGGGCATTACTCAAATAATAAAGCCTTTTTATTACTATTATACTTTTCATTAGTCTGATGATTGATGATTATAAACAGAATTATTAAAGTTTTCAGGCTGAAGATCAACATGAATTTGGTTCTAATCAAAGAAGCTCCTTTAATGTGAGTAGTAATACAGATGCACTAGTCCAATGTGGCGGTCAACCAAACCTGTTTGACAGGTTTCATGTGTGTATGGGTGCACATTCAGGTGTGCTTGGGGTTATGTGAGATCAGGTGGGGAAACACCCAGGACGTCAGCGGGGTTATATGAGTTCATGCGTTTTTTAACAGGGTTTTCATTAAACTATTTTTATTTCTTTCACAAGGTTATGTGATCATTTTATTTAAAATTCAGAATTTCAGAATGTTGATCCAAAAAGGAGGCAGAGGCTACTAGTTTTTAACACAGTAGATGGTCGCAAATAACATTCAGCCCCTTTAGAAAATAAATGCTATTGTGCTACTTCTAAAACACTTTGCACAGGATCTCGTCTTTTGCCCGAAGCAGCCAGTATCGTTCTTTCACACTGATTGTGTTTTAATCACACTAATTTTGTGGTTCTGATGTCTCAGCATGCAGTGACTCAAATATTTTATTTTAAAAAGCAGCACAAATGGGTATGTCTTCTGTATGAGAAGTTTCAGCCTTCATGAGCTTTCTGTGAACTAAAATATATATATATATTAGGGGTGCAACGATACTCGTATCGATATTGAACCGTTCGATACAGTGGTTTCGGTTCGGTACGCATATGTATCGAACAATACAAAATTTTTAATTTATTTTATCAACTTTTCTTCTGACGATGCTGTCTGTGTTGAGAGCTCAGTGGATCCGCGTTCGACTACTCTGCCTAGGCTGGACTGTCGAGCGCAGATCCACTGAGCACAGCATAAGCTAGCAAGACAGAAGCTAAGCTCGTTGCAACATGGCAAATTGAACCTCCCCCACCCTCATTAGCTGTTGTTTCAGCAACATTAAATTTAAAAACTGTACTTTTGAGTTAAAATATATATTTATAATTTTAATAAATGACAAATTAAAAAGGCATGAACATTTTTTTGTATCGAAAAAATATCGAACCGAACCGAACCGTGAATTTTGTGTACCGTTGCACCCCTAATATATATTAGGGGTGCAACGGTACACAAAATTCACGGTTCGGTTCGGTTCGATACTTTGGTGTCACGGTTCGATATTTTTTCGATACAAAAAAATGTTCATGCATTTTTAATTTGTCATTTATTAAAATTATAAATATATATTTTAACTCAAAAGTACAGTTTTTAAATTTAACCCTAACCCTTGTGCGTGTTTTTTATTTTGACAGCGAATGCGCACCGGCGGACCACTTATGTGCAGCCCTGGTTATTTAGCTCATCATATTGCAGCCACAGAAATTCTTTTGTCCATGAAACCATAAAGCTGCACTTTCTTTTTGCCTTATAGTCTGATTTGTCATAACTTCTCCGTTTTGTGGTAAGCTTTTCTTTGGCTGTCACTTCTTCACCCTGACCTGTCTTATTTGGCTCAGCAGAACTGAAATGCTTTTACACGCTCACTCACATAAGCTCAGCGATTCTCTGCGCGATCAACCTCTCACATGTTTAAGCTTGCTGCGGGAGATTTCACTTGTCATGTTTGCATAGTAAGCTAACGATTAATAAGACGATGTCAGAGGAATTGGTGCACAAATTATCATCATTCACAGATCAGTGCTGTTGCTCTCTATACACAGTTTGCACGATTGCAAAGTGAAAGCAAAAAACAAGCGCAAATTCAAACGCGACTTCAATGTGTCACATATTGACAGTGGCTCACCGATGCCAATGACATAATTACCCAGCTACATTTCTGAAAGAATGCAAAAGCATTGACATATATTTTTCCTACAATAGCCCGACGGGCAGGGAAGAGATAGATTTTGGTAGCCCGACTGAAAAAATCGCTAGCTCCGGGACGTCGGGCTAGCGATATTGCAAGCCCTGTATCTGATTGAGGAATCACTCATCTTTGGAAAAGAGAGTTTATTACAGAGAAATGTCTCTTTCCAAAATAAAAGCTATACTATCCGCTTCTTCTGGGCTATATTCTCAGCAGCATAAGGAGAATCATGTGCTAACAGCTGTCTAAATGACTCGGCTAAAGTTAGTAGCATGCTTGTTGTTTTTGTCTTTGCACTAGGATGATGTCGGCGTAAATGTGCAGTCATGTTCATTGTGTTCCCACTAGTGCTTTCAGGTTAATCTCGTTGAAATGACCTTAACGCCACAACACGGCAAATCTCCGTTAACGAGCTACCGCCGATCGCTCCGTGCATGGGGCTAGACGGCAAACACGTTAACGAGCTAACTGCGCTAACACACTAGTTCACACCAATGTAATTGAGCATTGCATGGCACATCCAACATACTGTTTTACTTTAGTCCATGACTCGCTTACCTTCAGGGTCATACGTCACATGAAAACCAAAATAATTCCAAACGCCAGATCTGAATGAGGGTGGGGGAGGTGCCCTGCGCTCTTCCTTCTGACTATGCTGTCTGTGTTGAGCGCTCAGTGGATCTGCGCTCGACAGTGCAGCCTAGGCGGAGTAGTCGAACACAGATTCACTGAGCGCTCAACACAGACAGCATTGTCAGAAGGAAAATTGATAAAATAAATTACAAATGTTGTATTGTTCGATACATATGCGTACCGAACCGAAAGCACTGTATCGAACGGTTCAATATCGATACGAATATCGTTGCACCCCTAATATAGATTGCCCCAACTGACCGAGTGCTCAGTGAATACCTCAGGCAGCAGAAACCCAAGAAAGAGGAGGGAGACGAGGAACCATCATGGAAGGACAGGCCCCTGCATGGTATGTACCACCGGCAGATAGAGGAGGTGGCTGATATCCAGAAATCCTACCAGTGGCTGGACAAAGCTGGACTGAAAGACAGCACAGAGGCACTAATCATGGCAGCACAAGAACAAGCTCTGAGTACAAGATCCATAGAGGCTGGGGTCTATCACACCAGGCAAGACCCCAGGTGCAGGCTGTGTAAAGATGCCCCAGAGACAATCCAGCACATAACAGCAGGGTGCAAGATGCTAGCAGGCAAGGCATACATGGAACGCCATAACCAAGTGGCCGGCATAGTGTACAGGAACATCTGCACTCTAAAAAATATTCATGGTGTTTGTAGGTAGAACTTAACAAAAAAGCATTTTTCTACTTAAAAAAGTAAGTTGACTACATGTACACGTTTCAGTGAGTTGACTAATCAATGTTAAAAGTCAGTGCAACACAGAAATTAATAAACACCACCTTAACTTAAATGTTTTAGTATATTGAACAAAATACTTTAGTCATCAATCAACAACAGAAAATATTAAGTTTGTGTAGCATGTAAAAGTGAGTTTGAACATCCTTCGTGTTTGAACTGCCCATAACTGGACCATAACGAAAAAATTATTACAACTGCCATAAAAAAGAAGAAACGGAAAAAAACTGAGGTTGGCACCACTACCTGGTAAGTTTCTTGTTTTATACTCTTTTATAAATATGTACTAGTTACAGGAATTTACTGCTTAAGTTTAGTCTGACAATGGCGGCTACATGATGTGAATTGACACTCTGTGTTATGCTAGTTGTTACTCTATAAAAGTAAAAGCATTTGTATTTTTTCCTGTTATTAATGAAATCTGTCAATTAAATCTGTCACTCTGGTGGTTACTTTGGTTAGCCATAGGTGTGTATGAGACCATGCATACAGCAGAGGGTAACCCCGTAGCATATGTTCGTATCATCACAGGTGTAGCAGTTGTCTGCATTCTTATCACTTTGTGGGAGTAGAGGTGTGTTTCCCCTAGACTGTGTTCGGTGAGTTAACTAAGCATTGAATTCTAAATAGATTAATTACAAGTTATATTTGTACACTTTAAATTTGATGGTTTTAATCATAGTTTAACTTTAGCAACTTTACTATGCTAAAGTTGTTAGCTAGCTTTCTTTTAGCTAGCAAACGTTCCTCACAAATACGAGAGTACATTGTCAATTTTTCTACTTATACTTAAAGTTTGTCACTTGTCAGGGTGCATTTGGTTAGCTGATAGACCTTGCAGACAGCAGAGCATGTTCAATTTGAACCTGTATATGTTCAAATTTACCAGTCAGCAGCTGCCTGCATTTTTACCATGGTGTCAGAGTAAATTTGTGTTTCCACGGTCTTGGGTGAGGTAACTAATTACTGACAGAGTGAAATGTGGTGAATTTATGCCAGAGTATTTATGTGAGTTAAAGTATTTCTATCAAATGTATTGATATTTTAAGCTCGAATGTGAAATATGCCTGAGGTTAAAGTTAGTTGACCTAGCAAGAAAAAACAAAATTGTGTGTGTGCACACACGAATTGCTTTCGTTACCTTCTGTAATTTTAAGCATAATGTGAAGTGTGGTATTGTGGCATGTCAACGGTGGTCTTCAAATAATTAAATAGAAAATTCTCTCACACATTTGGATATGACACAATTTTTCCAATTTTAAACTACAGTCTGTAGATTTATTATATTATTTTTGAATTTTGGATTCATCTTTTCAGTGTTTCATTGTAGTGTATTAGAGAAGGTTTTATACTTAAAATAACTTGTTAACTCAAAAGCCTCGATAAGTCTTTGCATTACCAAAAGTTGCAATAAATTTCAAAATGCACTGGACTTGTAAAATTTGCAAATTTGAAACACCAAGAAGGAAACAGCTCTTAAAGCATTACAGGCTTAGACATAGCCATGGTGAACTATTTATGCCTTGTCTATACTGGGATTGTTACTGCTCATTTAAAACATGGAATAGCTTGCGAACCCATTTATCAAGAAGCCATTCATCCTCTGATACAATGACATGCTCTGAAGTCTTGTCTTTCAAATGTCCATGTTGCTCTTTAAGCACATTTTCAACTCAAAGGGAATATTTTAAGCATATTGGGCACCATTTAAAAAAATTGGAAACTGTCGCTTGTGTTTTTGAAAACTGTAACTTCAAAACAAACGTTCATGGAACATATGCTTCTCATAGGAACCGAAAACATAATCCTCACTCATTGGATGACTTCAGGCCTGAGCTGATACAGAGGTGTGTCAATCGTTTGAATACAGGAGATGATCCTCTTGAGGAACATATTGAAAATCCATTGAGTGAAGATGAAGCAAATGCAGAGGATGAAGAAATTGGTGAATTGCCTAATTTAATTGAGAAACATTTAGCCCACCTACTACTAAAACTGGAAAGTATATACAATGTTTCTCACAAGTGTATTGATGAGTTAGTTGAACAGTTACAATTCATTTCTTCCTCTGCTTCAGGTCCTATTCTAAAAGAGATTTTACAGTTAAGCCTAAAGAAGCATAATTGTGCCTTTGATGATTTAGTGATTTCAGATATGGTTGCAGACCTCTGTCAGTGCAACCCACTCACATTGGCTTTTGGAAATAAAGGTCCTCTTTCTACCTCTTACAAAAGAAGCCAATATTTCAAGGAGCATTTTTGTTTGGTAGAACCCACTGAGTATTTGCTTAGTGTTGGGGAACGGAGAAGTTTCCAGTATGTACCTGTTTTAAAGTTGCTGAATGAAGTCTTGAAAAAGAAAGAGATCCAAGATTTCCTTACACAGACCTCAGAAATGGATTATAGCTCTGAAACACAATACACTTCATTTCATCATGGCACTAATTTTAAAAATAATCAACTGTTATCAGAAGAGAGTCCAGCCATTTCCCTCATTTTGTATGTGGATGAGTTTGAAGTGTGTAATCCACTTGGTACCTCAAGAAAAAAGCACAAAATTACAGCAGTGTATTGGGTTTTGGCTAATGTACCACCATTGCTCAGGTCCTCACTGACATCAATCTACCTAGCCATTCTATGCAAATCTGATGATATAAAACAGTTTGGTTACAGTGCTGTCTTTGAGCCACTCTTGAAAGATCTTGCATGCCTAGAAGAAGAAGGACTTTACATTCCCTCATTAGGCATATGCGTCAAAGGTACTGTGTTTTGTGTTGTTGCAGACAACCTTGGTGCACACTCTCTCGGAGGATTTGTGGAGAGTTTCTCAAGTGCGTATGTCTGCAGGTTTTGTCTTGGAGAACGAACCCAAATCCAAGTAAGTGACGTTCGAAGTGGAGCATTTAGTCAAAGAACAATACAAGAACACAGGGTACATGTTGACACTGCAAAAGGAGATAAAAGTCAGTCTCATTGTTACGGAGTAAAAAACACTTTGCCCACTGACCGAAAATCTAAAACATTTCGATGTTTTAACTGGCTATCCGCCAGATTTGCTACATGATCTCTTTGAAGGTATTGTACCTTTGGAATTAGCACTTTGCCTTAGTACCTTAATCAAGGGAAAGTATTTTACTTTGGATGAGCTTAACAAATCAATTAAACAGTTTCCATACAGATGGGCTGATAGAACTGATGCCCTACAACCAGTTCCATTGAATTTTGCAACAAAAAAAAACTGTTGGGGGGAATGCGCATGAAAACTGGGCTTTGCTTCGCCTCCTCCCCTTTATAGTTGGGGAAAAAATACCAGAGAGTGAACCAACATGGCTGCTCCTTCTCAACCTTAAGGATATAGTTGAACTTGTCCTTTCATCTGTTCATACAGATTCAACCATTTGTTTTCTTGACAGCAAGATTTTCGAGCATCGGCAAAGATTTCAGGAAGCTTTCCCACAGGAAAGACTGATTCCAAAACATCATTTCCTAGAGCACTATCCACAACTCATAAAAGCTTTTGGTCCACTTGTTTTTCTGTGGACTATGCGTTTTGAAGCCAAGCACAGCTTTTTTAAGCGTGTGGTGAGGCATACCCGCTGTTTTCGAAACATTCTGTTGTCTCTTTCAGTGAAGCATCAGTTAATGATTGCCTACCATCTACATGGAAATCAAACAGCCCAGCCTTCTTTACAGGTAACAAAACTATTAACAGTGAATTTGACTGTGCTGAGAGAAGACATTAGGAAAGCAGTGGAAAATAAGTTCCCTAGGGAGTCAAATGTCCAGATAGCAAATACTGTGTCTTACAGTGGCACCAGTTACACCACTGGAATGATCCTGGCACATGGATCAACAGGTGGTCTGCCAGATTTTGTAGAACTGATTCAGATGGTGGTAATTAATGGAAAAGTTGGCTTCATTGTGAAATGCTTAAATGCGTGGTATTCTGAACATTTCAGGAGCTTTGAGCTTGAAAACACTAGAAGTGTTAAAGTTATTGAGTCCTGTGATCTGTCTGATATTATCCCACTGGCAGCATACACTGTAGCAGGGAAGCGTATGGTGACCCTAAAGCATTACATCCATGTGCCATAGAAGGCAAGGTAGCCATTTCAATACAGTATGGCCAAAGCTGCTTTATCTTCCTTGTATTAGTTTATCTTTATAGCTCAAATGGTAATGTTGTGGATAGTAATGTTTAATCAATAATTAGAGATTTAGTAGTACAACTATCTTGCTCTACCACAAGTCTGGAAGGCATTTTACACATGACTGATCTTCTCTGCAGAAGTATCTAGTTTCCAGGGTGATAGGAGGTATATTCCACCACGAGTAAAATTCAAAAGCTAAATTCTGTTTTGTTTTTTTGTTTTCCTTTTTATATAGGTACCTCAATGTCTCATCCTGCTAAACTTCGGATCATACTCAAAGAGCATAACATTCAAAAACTGGACTTACCACATGGAATCCCTGGAACAGTGGAAGAACTTGAATCTATTGTGAAAGAGACTTTTGAGGTTGATGGGAAGTTTACTTTGCACTATAAGGATGCTGACTTTGGAGAAGAATATTTTTCTCTGACATCAACAGGTGATATCAAGGACAAGGACACACTTAAGGTGGTTCAGATTATTGAACCTCCCACAATTACTCTGACATTTAGTGATGTAGACAGTTCCTTCAAATCTGCATCAGAGACCTTGGTCAATGCTTCAGCAATTTCAGAGACATCAGTCTCAGAGACATCAAGCGTGTCCTGTGGCACCAGTTGCTCATCCGGATCTCAGGATACAGTCATTCTTTCCTCACCTGAACATTTCGGTCGGCGTTTTCAGCGCTGGCCTACCAATTTTTCTGTTCCTCGCTTTGCTTATGACACAGAGCTTTTACTTGCTTCAGGAAATGAAACTTTCAAAAAGGATGGAACGAAACTTAACTTTACTCCACTTCTTCCAGACATCCTTGAGAAACTGGCTGAAACGATCTTTCAGTATGTTGCCTACCCAACATCTGCACAATTAGCAGATGTAGCTGAAGCACTTGTTCAACAACATCCTTGCCTTAAAGAACCGGGATCCTATAATGGATGCTATGGATGGCAACAAAGACTGAAATATAAAATGGGCAATTACAGAAGTAAACTCAGAGGGCTTGGGTGCCCTGAGCTGGATGTGAACTCTCTCAAAAGAAAGCAAGCACATGAGAAGACACCTTCAAAGAATCTCAAACAGCCAAGAAAGGCTGAGGTGAACTATTTGCCACCTCACCCACAAGGAGAAACAGAGGAAAGCTTGGAAAAGGAAAGATTGGAACTTCTTGATGAAGTGAAGAAGAGGAACAACTATCGGATCATCAGTGAAAAAATGGCCAAAACATTCTCGAATCGCAGACAGGAAGTTGTTAATCTGGCACCACCTGTGAATGACTTCAGAAGTAGATGGCCTGCGCTTTTTGATGCAGCACAGGTGATTTTATTAAATAATTTATAGGATAACTTATAATAGTGACATTGTGCATTACATTAACACATTGTGCTTTTAATTGTGTCTTTTTTTTATTTTTTACAGATAAATGATGAATTCCAAAGGATCACCACTGTTAACTTGGAAACAACATTCATGGCAAAACTGGACCAGTATTCCACAAGAATAATGTCCCTGGTCTCTTCAAAAGGCAGTGCTGCAAAAATTAAGATTGAGCGCATCAGGAACATGTTGCAAGAGGTAAAAAAAAAGAAGCTGAATATAATTGATAATCTTACACACCTTAAAAGTTAATTATCTAATTCATTATCTCAGGAGCATTGTTGGCTATCTTTTACTGAAGAGTGAAAAAGTCAACATCAGAGGTGGACAGAGTAAAAATTTGCTAAAGAAAACATCACTCAAAATATATTTGTCTGTTTTCTTTGTTGTAAGAGTCAAGGATATAGTGATGCATTTGTAACTTGGTAACTCAGATTGAAGAGAAAAAGTAAAACTCAGATGCATAAGTATTTTGCACCTCATAAGTGAGATGAAAAGACATTAATGTAACTTTTGGTCACATAATTGCAAACTGAGGTGGGTAAATTTAAATAGGTACTTTCCATGTCACATGTAACTTGACAATACATTAAGGTAAGTATGGGTCATATTACAAATAATGTGAGGAGAAAAAACTGAGGTAATAATTTGGAGTGTTACAAGTATGTTCATCAACTGCACAATAAACGTTTATGAGGAAGACAAGTTACACAAATACATTAAAGAGGGTAGATAGGAGCTTTTAATGTTTTAATCACATCATTACAAGACTTGTCCACAGGTGGCTTTTTCCAGTTCTGCATCACATATCTCACATATAACTATTATAGTTGAATCCATAGAACTCAACAAAAACTATTTGAAATAGTCTCCAAATCTAGGTTATATTTACTTTCACTCACCTTATCCTACTGCTAGCAAAGGGTGCATTGAAAGCAGGGCAGTATGTAACAGATTAAATTCAAGTTATAAAAATTAAATTGTTTATTTGTTAAAGACAAAAATGAAATCAATAATTAGCAAAACGCTAGTCCTATAAATGTAATATGTTTGACTTTTCGCCTAGTAAACTTTTTTTATTCTCCAGAGTTCGGTGGAAACAAGAAGAGAGGTCGCAATCCGTTGCCTGATGGTGTATCTGAAAGAGAAAGAAGAGGATCTCTTCAGAGAACAGCTGGTAGGTAAATATCACATTGTTTTGTGTTAGATTTTTAAATGGCACATAAAATACCGACATGTTTCTTTTTAACCTACTTGCCAGGATGGTGAAGAACAGTTCCCAGAAGAAGTGGTAAAGATCGTAGTCACCAGACGTGCAGCAGTGTCTCTTCCAGCCGTCGCTAAAATTGTGATTGAAGGAACAGCTGTCCTGGAAGACCTTGATGTGCCCAGAGCGTGTGCCTTAATGATGGGACTTATATACGCTCTCAATCTGAGCTACCCCAAACAAGTAAAGAACACTCTAGAGGTATTCCAGAAGGTGTTTCTGGAACTTGATGGGCTTAAAGCCAGCCCACGGGTAATGTCTCTTAAGTACAAACTTCTGTCACAAAACAAATGTAATTTAGGCTGCAATATTCAGATGTGCTGATGCTTGTGTTTTTTATGCAGTCTTAGACAAGTGTAGTTTTGAGAGTTCATAATGCGTATAACCTTACCTTTGGATTGTTGCGTTGTTAAATATTAAAATGTTTGGTAATTTTCTTGATTCTGTGATATTTACCAAGTTGATAGGTTAATGTTTAATAATAAGCAGATTTGAAAAAACAAATTGCCTTACGTTGCAATGTTTGTTTTCTGAGGTATTTTAGTAGGGTGTGATTTAAAATTATTGTTATTTGGAAGATTTTATATATATATTTGCTGCTTTATTTAATATACCTTTACAAATCTTTATAGTGGTTCTCAAAGTCGGTCATCAGGCCCCACTGCTCTGCTTGTTTCTGTTAATAACTAAACACTGTTGATTGGCTGGTCTGTTCAATTAATCAGAAGTTGTAGACACCATTGTGGAGTAAGAAAAACGAAGTAAATTGGTATGTTTTAGCTTCTGATTCAACACACCTTGTCCAGTTAATAAACATGTTACATTTTCTTTTGTTACTGAGGTTGTTTGTGAAGGAATTGTACTGAAATACATTGTTTTTGCCCACTCATTTATAATTAAAGGGCTGCTGTAATGTTTGATTTATGTTGTATGACACAGAAGTGTATTTCTTCAAAAATGTTATGCAATAAACTGTTTCATCAGTTGGAATAATTTAAATGGCTATGTTTGCATGGATAATTGTGAGTAGGATATATGTAAAAAAGTAAGTTAGATTAACTCAGCTAATGTAATTTGTCAACTCAGTATTTCCAGAAATTCTAAATTAATATTAGGTTGCTTAAACTTAATTATGCTTTTAGAGGTCAAAGTAAATCATGTTGGTTTGTTGAACCAGTTGAGTTAGCCAAACCTAAAAATTTCTTGCTGGATTTACTTAATAATATGCAAAATTTGTAACTTAAAAAGCTGAGTGGAAATTGTTACCTCAATTTTTTTAAGTTAAGCCAACAAAACATTTTTTAGAGTGTAGGTTATTTGGTTATGCTTCACCCTGGATTTTGTGTGATAATATTTATTTTGTCCACTGATTTAAAAACAACAAACTATATGAATATAAAACAGAGTGAACAACAAAACATCAGCTTTGGAAACTTTGATGTAAAATTCTGCAATTGTTTTCTCAGATATAGCATAAATCAAACTAACATACATCAGTGTATTATTAATGTGCACACACGCACGCACACACACACACACACACACGTGTTACAATAAACAGCTCTTATGCTTCTGTATGATTCTCACTGCTTTCCATTTGCGTGTCCACAGGTTGCTGTAAGTGGTGCTTGACTGCAGTTTGCTCTAATTTCAAGTGGTTTGCTGTCACAAAGCCAACAGGAAGTCCGGCCATGGTTGAGCCAACTGAAGATGGGTTGAAGGTGGCGTCCTCGTTTCCTCTGTGAGTGCGAGAGGACAGACAAAGCAAACACCGTTTGGACAGCATTAAAATATTTACACTGATGATTAATGTTGTGTCTTTGCACCTGTAGCGATACATGTTGGAAAATGGAGACTTTAGCCACCAAGACTGACGTGCCTGGAAACTTCCCTGTGAGTACGCCCACAAAGACAGGAAACAGTTTAGCCACCACGGTTAATCCTCCATCATCATCATCCAGTATTTTTCACATCTTTTCTTCTGCTGTTTCCCTTGTTGTCAGTCACGGGGTTTGTGACTGAAATGCGTGTGGTCGACGGGAAGCCTGACGAGTACGGCCTGAATCATTCCATCAACACCGGACGGAGTGAAACCTTTGTTGAGAACAGATTATATGGTAACGTTGCATTTAGCTTCAGTAAACTGTGAAGTTACAGCAGCAGATTTACATCACGTGGCTTCACAGGAAGTAGTCTGGACCTCAGCGCTGAGGTTCAAGCAGCTCTGCTTGCAGACGGCATCCTTCCTGAAAATGTTCTTCATCTTCCTAAAACCAGAACTTTTACATTGGTGCTGAAGTTCTATATAAAAACAGCCTGAAATACAAAGTGATGTTGTGCACTGATTACCTCACACTTTCCATGTTTCCTTCTACAGAGGAATGTCCGCCTGAGTGTTTTGTCTGATCTGTTGTTGATCGTCTCATTGACACTGCATGCAGATCTGACACCAGGGCTGGACTGGGACAAAAAATGGTCCCGGGCATTTTGACTGGAGACCGGCCCCCCAGGTATTAAAGGAAAAACCATAAAGCCTTTGAATGAAAACAAACGCTGTTGTCACAGTGATGGACGCTGTCTTGTTGGTATACATGCATCAGTCTAATAAACTTAAACCTGCACCATCCTCCCTGTCCTGGTATTCTAAACAGGAAGTAGACTGTTGGTCGAGTTAACCTCCTGAACATCTACAACACACGGTGAAAACCTGAAATTAAGACAGAGACTAGAGGTGAGACATGATCATTGCTGATTACTGATGACAGATTTAGATATATTTTCATAAACCTTTCATTTGCCACATCAATAAACAGCACGGCAAAATATGTTTTCTAACATGGCAACCTTTAAAAAGTGAAAGGAGACAGAAAGACAGGTGAGAAAGAATCAAACTGACTTTTTGATGCATTTTACACACAGTACTGGTGCAGAATCTAGAAAATGTGGGAAACACTGGCATCATATGCAGTACTTACTTCTGAAGAAATTATGATGGGACCCTAAAAAATGACTATGTACAATAATGGATTTCTATACATTTTACATCAGATGAAAACGTTTGTTGTAAGATTCAGATAATTATTTATTAAAAGTGAGACATTTTAAATGAGAATAAGAAAGAAAAGTATGTCTTTGTGCCCCCTCTCCCTGTTAATGCCCTACCTGCCCCCTGGCAACACTTTGCTAGACCCGCCCCTGCACAGTTACCAGCTGTCAGCTACACAAAAAAGGATCCTGGTGTTATTTGTCTCTCAGAAACGGTTCATAACTTCAACTCATTTTTGTTTTGTCATGTTTTGTTCTTTACATTGTCTTTCTTCTATATAATTGTTAAACATTTAATAAATATGTCTACAAAAAGATTTTAAAAAATCAGACATTTCACACAGACACCCAAATGATTTCTGACTGATGAAGGGGGCTGAAGGTGCCCTGCTCTTGCCCAGCTTCTGCTGCTCTCTCCCTGCTCACTGTCAGCAGCTGGCAGCCTCGGTCCTGCCTGAGACTCTTCATCTATCAGTGCCAAAGAATATGGGAAATAGCAACGCACAACATGCACATTACAAAACAAGCACATGAATCAGCATTACATTCATTAGTGAAGTGCTGACGTTCTTTCCTAAACTTTGGGCCTTAATTAACATTACTGTGAACTAATGTTTGCTTTGATTCTTAACCAGTGAAGCAGCGAGGGGCTTTCTGAGGTTCCTGCTCGTAAATGCCCAAAATGAGTCGAGTATTTCTCTGCAACTACAAACTCTGTTTTCATCAGAGGTGTAAATATGGTCAAAGGTCAGAGCTCCTGTGGGTCTGAGGGCGGCCTCACGCTGGAGAAGGATGAAGGAGTCTGACCTGAGCCAGTGTTTGACATGAACACATCAGCACTGCTGTCAGTGAGCCTAACGACAGCCGTTAGCATCATTTCAGTGTTTCAGTCATAAAAACACTTCCTGTCACTGTGGTGGTTACAGTGACATCATGCAGTTTGTGCTTTGACCTCCAGAGGGCGACAAATCAGCACAGACAGAGAGCTCCATTCAAACTTTGCTGCCATCAGGAATAATTCTTCAAATATAATCATCAGTGTTTGAGCAGCTATGATATCAGGGACAATCTAGACATGTGTGACAATACTGAACATGTCACATGACACACCTTAAACATCATGTGATCCACTCTCAGTCTGCACTTTCATTCATGACTTCAACAGGTTGAAACGAGCTTTGAAGAAACATTCAGTGAAATAAATCTTTCATGGATTCATGTGAGCAGCAGATGAACTTTGTACCAACAACATCTTCAATAACAGAGTCTGAATGAAGCTCAGGTGTTGATGCTGCTCACTGATTGGACGCTTGCTTTCAGCTCTGCTCTCAGGCTTTACTGCACAGGTGAAGGTAGAAAGTGTGACTGGATCTATAGACTGGAAACAGAGAAACATGCTGAACATTTGAAGCTTTGCAGCAGAAATGTTCATGTTACAAATACAGCAGAGCTGATCTGGGATCAGTGTGTTCACACCTGCAGCTACAACAAGGTTTCATGTCTCCACACGTCAGCTTACTTACTTAGACTTAGTTCCTCCTACGCCGAGCGGCGCATCGGGCAGCTAGTGATCTCCATCGATGTCGGTCAGCAGCGACTGCTTCAGCTTCGTCCCAGGCAATGTCGACAGTTCTCAGATCGTCCATAAATGTTCGACGCCATGTGGTCTTTGGTCGGCCTTGCTTTCGCTTGCCACTGCGTGGACGCCATGTCATGGCAATCTTAGCTGGGCGATGAGGGGGTAGGCGTAAAATATGTCCCACAAAGCGAAAGCGCCTTTCTGCAACAACATCGGCTAATGGGCGGGTGCCTGCTCTTCGTAGGACCTCCTCATTTGTTATTCGGTCCTGGTAGGAAATTCTCAGGATTCGCCGCAAGCCACGTTGTTGAAGCACGTTCAGGTGTTGAATAATTGCACTTGTTGAGCGCCAGGTTTCACTAGCGTAAAGTGCAGTAGGGAAGACTATAGAGTTCAGTAGTCTGATCTTGACCCTTACATTCAGGGAGGTCGAGTTCCAAATAGGTTGGAGACGTCGCAGGACACCAACTGCCTTCCCTACTCTGGCGTCGACATCCCGATCAGAGACCCCGTCATTCGAGATGATGCTGCCAAGATATGTAAAATTCTCCACCTCTTCAGCACGTTGTTGGTTGATCATGACAGGAATGCGGGCACGTGCATAGCCAACTCGGAGTACCTTGGTTTTTTTGGCGCTGATTCTTAATCCAACTTTCGTTGCCTCCCTCTGCAGGGCCGCGGTCAACTTTTGGAGGTCTTCCTGAGTCGAGCCCAGCAGGGCGATGTCATCTGCGAAGTCCAAGTCAGTGAGATTACGCGCTTCGTGCCAGGGCACACCGATGCCAGCTTGGTCAACTGATCGTCGCATGATGAAGTCAATTACCAACAGGAAGAGGAAAGGGGATAGCACGCATCCTTGTCGGACGCCAGTATTGATCTTGAAGAAGGCTGTGCAGCCGTCATCCGTCCGGACGCAGCAACGGGAGTTGGAGTAGAGACAACGAAAGGCATCTACAAACTGCTGAGGGACTCCATAGTGGCGTAGGATAGCCCATAGAGTCGGCCGGTGGACGCTGTCAAAAGCCTTCTCGAAGTCAATGAAATTAATAGAAATCTTCTTTTGGTATTCCAATGTTTGTTCAATGATCATGCGGAGGGTGAAGATTTGCTCGACGCATGACCGGCCACACGTCAGCGTGTGAACTTTACTCTGACTCAGTCTGAGCAGTCAGACGGCATATTTTTAAAGTTAACACATCAGCACACACAGAGCTGAGCCCCTCCCACCTGTGCTGAGTTTCAGGTGGAGCCCCGCCTCCTTCCAGGAAGCAGCTCACCTGTGTGTCCGTGTTTAGTGTCCAGGTGTGGAGTGGAGCTTGTTGTTGGTGTGTGAAGAAACTGTAAGTTTGCTTTGTTTCCTCCTTTAACAGTTTGTCTTTAGGAACTTTACTGTTTGTTCAGCTCATGTTTGATTTCTTCACACAACAAACTGTGTGTGTTTGTATTTCCGGTCTCTCCATTAAAGTCAGTGTGTAATGTTTCCTGGCTAACATCAGCTGTGTGCAGCTTAGTTCAGCACAAATCTGCCGCTCCATAGTTCACGGTAACGGACTCACAGCTGGACCAACGAGGCCGAGTGTGTCCGCCACTCTGAGCTACGTTCGTGTTTGTGTACTTGTAGTTTGTACTTTGAGTTCACTCAGAGCCCACAGAGGACGCAGCGTACGTGATGACGTCACAGCCCTTTACCTCCTTTACTGTCACTGTGATTAATATTTACACACGAGACACCTGCAGAGCTCTGACGCTAAGCTAGCACACAGCATGCTAACGCTAAGCTAACACTAAGCTAACGCTAAGCTAACACTAAGAGTTCTTACAGACACGAGTTAAAAAGCTGCTTTTAGTGTGTGATCAGAGTCCAGGACTGAGAGCAGCAGCAGAGCTGATGGATGATGAATTACTGGATGGAAGAAGCTTCTCATTAGCAGTGAATCAGTGTGTGTGCAGTTCTCTGCAAACAGCAGGAAGAATTAGTGTGAAGCTTTAACTCTGCTGATCCTCTTTGAATCCTGGATCAGCTGAAAGGTTTAAAATGTTGTTCACACGTGTTGGACTGACTGAAGCTTCCAGTCACAGTGAATCAGTGTGTGTCAGTGAATGCATCGTGTGCGCTTCAGGCTCCATCTAGTGGACTGATAGCAGAGCAGCTGATGGCAGCTTCCTCTGCCTCACACTGCTGTCTGACTGCATTCAGCTGACACTGAGATGAAGCAGGAAAGAAGCAGCTGATATTTGGACAGCACACATGATGAAAGGAGGATTTCAGCTGATGTGCACATGAATGATTTGTGTTTCCTCTGCAGGTAGAAAGTGTGTGTGAGCTGATGTGAATTGAGCAGCATGGATCAGTGTGAGGACAGAGAGGAGGGAGTCCCTCCCTCTAAAAGCACTCTGTGTGGGGAACATGAGAGCCAGACCAAAGCTCAGAGGTGAGATGACCATCTCTAACTGTCCATGACTCTTCTCCATGTCACAGCTCAGCACTCACATCACTGCTGCATCATTATTCACAGGAACCAGCCTGGACCTCCACCCAGCTCTGTGTCCTTACAGAGTGACGCGTCTAAGGATGCTGATATTTACTTTAAATCAGGCGTGTGTCGTCCTGCAGAGAGGTAATGTGTGTGTAAATGTTGTTGTGTGTTTGTGAATAAATCCTCCATCATGTTCAATGTCAGCTCTGTTTCACACACATGTTCATATGTGCAGCGCTGTGTGTTGGAGTGTTTCCACAAACACAGCAGATACTCAGAGATGATTTTTAGGAAGAGGAGATGTTCTCAAACTCTCTGTCCTGAAACTCTTCACTCAGTCTGATCCCCACTTCCTGCTCCTCAGCAGTGCTGCTGTTTTCATCACCCAGGACAGAAATGAACTGAACTGTTGTTTCCTCATCAGCTTCTTTCTGTCTGCTGAATCTGTAGTGAATCAAAGTGAAACGTGTGAACATGCAGCTGCTAATGATCCAGTTTGTTAGATGAACGTGTGAATGTTGCAGTGTGCTGTTAAACAGTAACACAGTAACTGTGACATGTCCTGATCTGACAGTAGATCATGTTTGTGTTCTTGGTCACATGACAGAGGTCAGCTGTTCACACAGAGTTCAGCTTTATAGGCTGGACCAGTTTGGAATAATAATGGGAGTAATGGTTCTTATATGGAGCTTTTCTCCTCTGAGCAGGTTGATACTCGCCTCATTCACACATTTATACGAGTGTGTTTCCTCTTTTCCTGTGAGTTTATATATAAATGATATCACACCGTTAGTCGCTCACACACTTTCATTGATCTCACCTTCAGTGTCACACAGACAGGATCTGATGAGCTTCTTGTTCCTATAATGAAGTGACTGATAAAGAAAGCTCGATCCAGCTGCTGATGGCAGCGGCCATCCAGCTGCTGATGGCGTCAGCGGCCATCCAGCTGCTGTTGACGGCAGCGGCGATCCAGCTGCTGTTGGCAGCAGCGATCCAGCTGCTGGTGGCGGCAGGCCGACCTCAGTGATGAATCTGCAGAGAGCTGGATCACTGTGACAGATCAGGAGGAGTGCAGGATTCATCCAGAGGAGTTACTACACCTCACTGACTGTGCTGATCTCACAGTGACAGCAAGTTTGTTCCACAGTGTTGATGCTGAAACAGTGAAACACAGTCCTGTGTTTGAACCCTGACCTTTGACCCTGTAACAGTCATTTTGTTGAGTCTGTGTTTCCACAAGCCCTGCTAGTTTAGAGACTTATTCCTCATGAAGAACGAAAAACACGACAGAAAATCTTCAACCGGTCTTCAACTCGCTAACGAGGGAAGCTTTGGTCAGAACCAGGCTGTGGATCGGTTTTAAAGGGTTAAAAGTGTTTACGGGAATTTTTAACGGTTCTTTCAGAAGCACATACGTCAGACACAGGGAAGCAGCAACACTGACTGAACACAGCTTTTAGAGGCTAAATTCACATTTTAATAATGAAAGTGGCTTCGTGTGTGTGTCCATGGTTCCTCCACAGAGTGGAGCAGCAGAGCTCAGAGGTTCCCAGTGGTCAGTCTGCCCAGCAGCATCAAACACAGCTGGACTCCATATTTATGGTCTGTACATGTACAACAACTACTTTATTATTAATATTAATAATAATGCATTTATTTATAGGTCCCTTTCAGAACACCAAGGACTCTGTGGACTAAATGACCAAAAGAAACAAACTTTGAAACCAGACGGTGCAAATGTGATAACAGGGAAACGTTTTAAACATCGAGGCTTTAAACAGAAACCAAAGTGAAACAGTTTGTAGTCGAGATCAGTGGGAATGAAGCTGAATAACTGTTTCTACAATATCTTTGAGCAATAAATGACAAATATGATGGAAATTAGCAGCATTAGCACTTACTAATGATGTGAGTCGACACTCGGCTGTATTGAGACGACCACATTAGGTGGTCCTCAACTGTAATGGAAACCAGTGGATCCAGTCCAGTAGTGGTGACCTGTGGTGAGTCGACCTGAGCAGCTACTAATGGAAACAGGGCCATAGATGTGTTTGTGCTTAATAACAGTGAATCACAGGATTTTTACATTACAGTTAAAATCTCATGTTGTTTGTTAAAGTGTGCAGTTCAGGGTGTGTTACTAAAACTGTGGTTTGCTCACTTTCCAAAGACCCAGCCCCCATAAAAAGCACCCAATCAGCTTCTAAGAGTTACACACCCACACATATCTATCAGGTTAACTCTGGTCTAACACACTTGGATTTAGCTTGAAGAAGGTTCCTGTACGAGGACTGAAAATGATTTAAAAAGCAGCCAATGTCCAAAGAACAACTTTGACACACCTTCATAAAACCTGCAGAGCTCTTAAAAAAGAAAAACTAGCTGAAAGTCTGGCTGCTCTTATGAAAAGTACAGAGAAATTATGGGTCGCTCAACACTTGTGCACAATATAAGAGTTTAAATAAATCTAAAGAATAACTCAAAATCCTACAATCTTACTGAGAAAATCATCTACAGCTAACTAT
Organism: Simochromis diagramma; assembly: GCF_900408965.1. NCBI lineage: Eukaryota > Metazoa > Chordata > Actinopteri > Cichliformes > Cichlidae > Simochromis > Simochromis diagramma. The sequence continues at coordinate 39,810 of NW_024386847.1, read as the reverse complement.
CCAAGTGGATTTGTTTAAGACAGCTCCATCTGCTGGTGGCCCTCTGCAGGTGCATGAAAGGGGCGTGTTTATAGTGAAAGTAGTAGAGAAAGTAAACCCCACGGGAAGGAGGGAGGACTCTCAGCAGCTTCCAGCTCATATTCAGACATTTGACTTCTCACTGAAAGCAGCAAGTTTGAGTGTCTGTACCTTAGTTAGAAGAGATAACATGTCAGTAGTAATTAGAGTTGATTGAGCAATGCTGTCCTTGTAATGTAGTTTATGATTTTTATGGACAAGTCCAGTTTTTCTGTAGAGCCTCTCAAGTTGGTGACAGCAGCAGTGGAAGTTCACGTGTGAACCAGAGCAGCAAATCAGGTCCAAATGTGTTGTTCACAGTGAGTGGGATCATCAGTGGCTGCTATGTTAACCTCCTGCAGAAGGATGTCTTTGGTCAGAGAATGGAGAGATCACTAAGTCATAGTTGAGTTTAGGGAGACAGTAGACAGTTGGAGGAGGTTCAGCCAGTTGACACACAGTAGATAAAATAACTGAAGGCAGGAGCAGACACCTGTATGACTTTCCACCTCTCACATAGATTATTGTCCCTGGGCAGCGCCACAGGGCTGGTAGATGTAAACAAAGCTGGAGGAGAGGATTTATTCATCTGAGAAAAGTCACAGAGTTGTGTCTTGATGCTCAATCATCCAGGTACGTAAATCCCAAAAAGGTTTATTCTGTTCATCTGGATGTTTTCAGTGGGAGAAACGTTTCATCATCATCAGGTGACTTCTTCAGTCTCAGCTGACTGCAGGTTTCAATCTTATAAACAGGACATTTGTATGACTGAAACCAGCCCACTGAAGGAACAATGGGCTGGGAGGTCAGTTCATTGATCATTGGTACGCATATTGTCAGGACCATTGATCAATGGTTGTTGATCAATGGTCATGAGTCCAGTTGACAGAGAGCTGGGGAATGGCTGCAATCACAGCATTGTAAGATGGTGACAAATGTACCCTTAGGCCCCTCCTCCATTCAGAGATGGTCTTTCCTTTTCACATAAATGGCCTCCTTGACTCCGCCCTCAAACCAGCGTTCACATTTCCTCAGGACCTTCTTGATGTGAAGTTCTTCTGCTTCACTGGCTGCTGTGTCTGTGGGGATGGTGTTTGTTCTGTGTTGTTGTGTCCTGATGACGTCCAGTTTGTGCCCCAGTGGATGATGAGAGTCAAACCTTAAATACTGATCTGTATGTGTAAACAGAGTGAACCTTTAAGACCAATTATCTGTACGATCAACTCAGTCACCTGAAACATCTCCAAGTTTCTGGCTTTGATTCTCAACCCGTTGGTAGTTCAGCTCTGAACACCAGTGAAATGTTTCTCCCACTGAAATCGCTGCATTCATATGAACAGAATCAACGTTTTGGGATCATGGAGTTGTGGACAAAGTCTCAGTTAATCAGGTAAAGTCAAACCTATAATTGGTAAAGAGTTCGTGGATGATATGCCCCTTGATGGTAAAGAAGTGGATGTTGTGTGGACTAAAGTTCAGAGTGGTGGGTCATTCATAAAGTATTCTGTTCCAGCTGCTGGAGGACAACATCATCACTTTTGTGAAGAGCGAGCTGAAGAAGATCCAGAAGGCTCTGAATCCAAATAAGCCCCAGTGCTTGGAGTTTCAGAGGGAGGATGATGAGCAGAGGAGCAGCAGAGAGGCATTTGTGAAGATCACAGTGGACTTCCTGAGGAGAATGAAGCAGGAGGAGCTGGCTGACCGTCTGCAGAGACGTAAGAGGATTTATCTAAAGATTTAAGCTGCTGGATAAATGAGAGACTTGTGACACCAGTGTGTTCAGTCATTTCTCAGTGGGTCAGAAATTGTCATCAGCATTTTGTAAAATATGATTGTTAAAGTTGTATTTTTATTATTATTATTCAGAACTTCCAGCTGCAGTTTGTCACCGTAACCTTAAATCCACCCTGAAGAAGAAGTTCCAGTGTGTGTTTGAGGGCATCGCTAAAGCAGGAAACCCAACCCTCCTGAATCAGATCTACACAGAGCTCTACATCACAGAGGGAGGGACTGCAGAGGTCAATGATGAACATGAGGTCAGACAGATTGAAACAGCATCCAGGAAACCAGACAGACCAGAAACAACAATCAGACAAGAAGACATCTTTAAAGCCTCACCTGGAAGAGATGAACCAATCAGAACAGTGCTGACAAAGGGAGTGGCTGGCATTGGGAAAACAGTCTTAACACAGAAATACAGCCTGGACTGGGCTGAAGACAAAGCCAACCAGGACATCCAGTTCATATTTCCATTGACTTTCAGAGAGCTGAATGTGCTGAAAGAGGAAAAGTTCAGCTTGGTGGAACTTGTTCATCACTTCTTTACTGAAACCAAAGAAGCAGGAATCTGCAGCTTTGAAGACTTCCAGGTTGTGTTCATCTTTGATGGTCTGGATGAGTGTCGACTTCCTCTGGACTTCCACAAGACTACAATCCTAACTGACCCTAGAAAGTCCACCTCAGTGGATGTGCTGCTGATAAACCTCATCAGGGGGAAACTGCTTCCCTCTGCTCGCCTCTGGATAACCACACGACCTGCAGCAGCCAATCAGATCCCTCCTGACTGTGTTGGCATGGTTACAGAGGTCAGAGGGTTCACTGACCCACAGAAGGAGGAGTACTTCAGGAAGAGATTCAGAGATGAGGAGCAGGCCAGCAGGATCATCTCCCACATCAAGAAAGCTCGAAGCCTCCACATCATGTGCCACATCCCAGTCTTCTGCTGGATCACTGCTACAGTTCTGGAGGATGTGCTGGAAACCAGAGAGGGAGGAGAGCTGCCCAAGACCCTGACTGAGATGTACATCCACTTCCTGGTGGCTCAGGCCAAAATGAAGAAGGTCAAGTATGACGGAGGAGCTGAGACAGATCCACACTGGAGTCCAGAGAGCAGGAAGATGATGGAGTCTCTGGGAAAACTGGCTTTTGATCAGCTGCAGAAAGGAAACCTGATCTTCTATGAATCAGACCTGACAGAGTGTGGCATCGATATCAGAGCAGCCTCAGTGTACTCAGGAGTGTTCACACAGATCTTTAAAGAGGAGAGAGGACTGTACCAGGACAAGGTGTTCTGCTTCATCCATCTGAGTGTTCAGGAGTTTCTGGCTGCTCTTCATGTCCATCTGACCTTCATCAACTCTGGACTCAATCTGCTGGAACAACAACAAACAACCTCCAAGAAATCTAAACTATTTAACAAACCAAAACTTCAATCTCTCCATCAGAGTGCTGTGAACAAGGCCTTACAGAGTCCAAATGGACACCTGGACTTGTTCCTCCGCTTCCTCCTGGGTCTTTCACTGCAGACCAATCAGACTCTCCTACGAGGTCTGCTGACACAGACAGGAAGTAGCTCACAGACCAATCAGGAAACAGTCCAGTACATCAAGGAGAAGCTCAGTGAGAATCTGTCTGCAGAGAAAAGCATCAATCTGATCCACTGTCTGAATGAACTGAATGATCGTTCTCTAGTGGAGGAGATCCAACAGTCCCTGAGATCAGGACGTCTCTCCACAGATAAACTGTCTCCTGCTCAGTGGTCAGCTCTGGTCTTCATCTTACTGTCATCAGAAGAAGATCTGGATGTGTTTGACCTGAAGAAATACTCTGCTTCAGAGGAGGCTCTTCTGAGGCTGCTGCCAGTGGTCAAAGCCTCCAACAAAGCTCTGTGAGTAAACATGTGATCAGGCTTTTATTTATAACATAAACAGTGTAATGTGTGATGGACCCTTAAAAACTTAAACGTATTTATTTGAATGGTCATCAGCACTAAATACAGTATATTATAGTTAATGTTTGATAGCAGCAGTAAATGTCAGTGTCTTTGACATATATGGACTTCAGCTTTATCAAAGTCATATCCAGAATCATCCTGTAAGTAAACTTTATACAGCAGCTTTCACAGGTCAAACACCACAAAGTGCTTTACAATAGAAACAGGCAATAAAAACACAGAAGATAAAAAACATTAACAGCAAACACTGAACATCATACAGCCTAAAACTAGTTAAAGGCCACTCTGAATACTAGAGTCTGAATAAATGAGTTAGTGGGACCAGTAACAGCCTTTAACTGGAAGATCTCAGATGTGAGAAGAGCTGAGGATTGTAGAAAGTCAGAAATATAGACTGGGACTTAAAGTAAGGACTAAAACTTTAAATAAAGCCTAAAATGAACTGGTTACCAGTGTGAAGAGTTTAAACTGGAGTAATGTCCAGTCCTAATGTGCTGGTTAAAAGCCTGGCAGCATCATTCTGTACTGACTGAAGGACGTTCAAATTCCTTTAATTTTAAATATGTTTATATTGTCTATCCTGTAAAATAGTCAGATCTATTCATATTAATGTACAGAATTCACCTGCTTGCTGCTACTACTGCACATTCACCCAGTGTATATACTATATGTGCATATGTATATATATATATAATGTTCTTCATCTACACCCCCCCCCCCAATTTTTGCACATGTCGAGGAGCGTGTCAGGCTACATTTCACTGTGTGTTATACTTGTATAACTATGCATGTGACAAATAATAAAGAACCTTGAACCTTGAACAAAGACTGTGATGGAGCCATAGGTGATCAACTCCCTCATTCCTCCTCTGGTCTTATTGCTCAGCTGAAGAGGAGTTCACTTCTATATGTTACAATCAGCATCACCAGTACAGCTCCAAAGATCTGCAGCTGCTGGCAGATTCAATCATGCATGCTTGATTGTTTTTCAGTCTCTCAGGTCAATGAAGTCATATTCTTTATGAATTCAGCAAAGAAGTCAATAAAAATTCTAAGCAAATCAAGATGAGCGTTTATTCTTGTTTTAATAAATATTGAGCGAGAGGGACCTTTTTGGTCTAAAGTTATAATCATCTGCCACATTTCTAATCTCTTTACTACGTGGACTTTAAAATATTTTCTGTTCCCCCAGACTGAGTCTCTGTAACTGGTCAGAGAGTTCATTTAACTTGTCATTTGATAACAGTTTGTTATTAAATTACAGTTTTTCAAATTGTGTTTTTATTTTGTTTTTTAGGCTGAGTGTCCCTGACCTCTCAGACAGAGGCTGTGAAGCTCTGTCCTCAGTTCTCAGCTCCCAGTCTCTAGTCTGAGCAGCTGGACCTGAGTAACTCTGACCTGCAGGATTCAGGAGTGAAGCTTCTGTCTGCTGAAGTGAAGAGTCCACACTGTAAAATGGAAACTCTCAGGTCAGGATTTAAAATTTTCCATTGATGATCACGTTAAACCTGATTTCTTCTACTGCAATCAGGAAATTGATTTTTAAAAAGTCTTAATGTAGAAATTAATGTCTGGGGTTTTTAGTGATATTTGTTCACTTTCTCAAACATGTTATGCACTAACGTTTCATCAGTCTTGGACTTACTTTAAAATGGCTATGTTTGCATGGATCAATTTTGAGGTAGGATATATGCTAAAACAGGAGTTATGATTAACTCCGCTAATGTAATTTGTTCAACTCAGTATTACCGGAGGGGAAATTCTAAATTAGTATATTAGTGTTGTTGCTTAACTTAATTATGCTTTTAGATAGGTCACGTAAATCATGTTGGTTGTTGAACAGTTGATTACCAACCCTAAAAATTTCTTGCTGGATTTCTATATAATATGCAAAATTTTACTTAACAGTTGGGTGAGTGGCAATTGTTACCCTCAATTTTTTAAGTTAGCCAACAAAACATTTTTATGAGTTTAGGTTATTTGGTTATCTTCACCCTAGTTTTGTTCTTGTGATAATATTTATTTTATTGTCCCACTCGATTAAAAACAACAACAACTATCATGAATAAAAACACAAGAAGTGAACAAACAAACTCAGTCTTTGTGAAAACTTTGAATGTAATATCTGGCAATTGTTTCTCAGCTCAGCGATACCTAGCAGAATAACGACGTACATCGAGCTGTTATTTACGTGCACACACGCATCGCACACACATCACACACACCATCTGTCTACATAAACAGCGCTTATGCTTGCGTTGTTCTCCCTGCCTTTTCCATTTGCGTTTGCCACAAGGTTGCTGTAGGGTGCTTGACGCAGTTTGTTCTCTCCTTTCCAGATGGTTGACTGTCACGAAAGCCACAGGAAGTCCGGCCAGGTTGAGCAACTGAGAGATGGGTTGAATGTGGCGTCCTCCGTATTCCTGCGTGAGTCCGAGTAGGCACAACAACGCAAGACCCGTTAGGACCAGTCATTAAATATTTACCTGCATGATAATGTTGTGTCTTTGCCCGGTAGCGATACCATGTTTGGAACAATGGAGACCTTTAGCCACCAAGACTGACTGTGCCCTGGAAAACTCCCTGTGAGTACCCCACAAAGACGGAACAGTTGAGCCCACCACGGGTTAATCCTCCTCATCATCACCAGTGATTTATTGACCCATTCTTCATATCTTCTGCTGTTTCCCTTGTTGTCCTTCACGGGGTTGGTGACTGGAAATGCTGTGTGTGCTGTGGACGGAAGCCGAACGGTACGGCCTGATCAGTCATCAACCCGGACGGAGTGAAACCTTGTTGAGAACAGATTATATGGGGGGGGGGAAGACGTTGCTATTTCGCGCAGTAAAACGTGAAGCTTACAGCAGCTAGAATTTCAATACGTGGATTGCACAGGAAAGTAGTCTGGACCTCAGCGTGAGGTTCAGGCAGCCTCGGCTTGGGCAGAGCGCATCCTTCCTGAAAATGTTCTTCATCTTCCTAAAACCGAACTTTTACATTGGTGCTGAAGTTCATATAAAAACAACAGCCTAAATACAAAGTGATGTGGTGCACTGATTACCGCAGCACTTCCCCATGGTTTCCTTCTACAGGCGAGAATGTCGCGCCTGAGTGTTTGGTACTGAATCTGTTGGTGATGCGTCTCATTGACACTGCATCCGAATCTGACACCAGGGCTGGACTGGGACAAACAATGGTTTTTTTTCGGCGGGCATTTTGACTGGAGAGCCGGCACCCCCAGGATTAAGGAAACAAACCAAAGCCTTTGATAAAACAAACGCTGTTGGCACAGTGATGGACGCTGTCGTTTTGGATCATGCATCGTCTAAATAACTTCTTTTAAACCCTGCACCATCCTCCCTGGTCCTGGTATTAACTAAACAGGAATGGTAGACTGTTGGTGCGGTTAACCTCCTGAACACTACAATCACACGTGGGAAACTCGAACTTTAAGACAGAAGCTAGAGGCTCGAGGACATGATCATTCGCTGATACGGAATGAACGATTAGATATATTTTCATAAACCTGCATTTGCCACATCAATAAACAGCACGGCCAAACTATGGTTTTCTAACATGGCAACCTGTAAAAGTGAAAGGAGACAGAAAGACATGTGGAGAAAGATCAAAAACTGACTTTTTGATGCATTTTACACACAGTACTGGTGTGCAGGCATCATAGAAAAATGTGGGGAGAACACTGGCACATATATGCAGTACTGGACTTCTGAGAAATTATATGGGACCTAAAAAAGAACTTTACAATAAGGCTCATTCTACACATTTTACATCAGATGAAACACGTTTGTGTAAGATTCAGATAATATTATTTAGTAAAGTGAGACATTGTTAAAGGAATAAAGAAGAAAGTATGTCCTTGTGCCCCCACTCTCCCTGTTAATGCCTACCTGCCCCTGGGCAACATCTTTGCTCAGACCCGCCCCTGCACAGTACCAGGCTGGGTTCAGGGCTACACAAAAGGCTCCTGGTGTTATTAGTCTCTCCGAAACACGGTTCATAACTTCAACTCAGTTTTTGTTTTGTCATGTTTTGTCTTTACATTGTCTTTCTTCTATATAATTGGTAACATTGATGAAATATGGTCTACAAAAGATTTTAAAAAATCAGTGCATTTCACAACAGACACCAATGATGATTTTCTGACTGATGAAGGGTGGCTGAAGGTGCGCTGCTTCTGCACCAGCTTCCTGCTGCTCTCTTCCCTGCTCACTGCATCAGCTGGCGCCTCGGGTCCTGCCTGAGACTTCTTCAACTCCATCTATCAGTGCCAAAGAATATGTGGGCAATAGCAACGCACAACGCCACTTACAAAATCAAGCACATGAATCACATTACATTATGCTTATGAAGTCTGTACGTTCTTTCCTAAACTTTGGGCCTTAATTAACATTACTGTGAAACTATGTTTGCTTTGATTCTAACCAGTTGAAGCCAGCGAGGGTCTTTCTGAGGTTCACTGCTCTTAAATGCCCAAAAGGAGTCCGAGTATTTCTCTGCAACTAACAAACTCTGTTTCTCATCAGAGGGTTTAAATTATGGTCAGAGGTCAGAGCTGCCTGTGGTCCTGAGGGTGGCCTCACGCTTGGAGAAGGATAATGAGTCTGACCTGAGCCAGTGTTTGACTGAACACCTCCCACTGCGTCCGTCTGAGCCTACGAGCCGGTTAGCATCATTTCCGTGTTTCGTAATAAAAAACATTCCGTCACCGTTGGTGGTCCTCATGACATCAATGCAGTTTGTGCTTTCGACTGCCAGAGGGCGACAAATCAGCACAGACAGAGAGCTCCATTCAAAACTTGCATGCCATCAGGCAAATTCTTCAAAATATAGCAATCAAAAGTTTTAATTAATCAAGCAGTGTTAGCACTGATATAGGGACAATCTAGAACATGTGTGACAATATGAACAGTGTCACATAACGCCCTTAAAATTCAGCATGTGATCCACTCATGTCTGCACTTCATTCAGACTTAACAGGTTGAAACGAGCTTTTGAAGAAACATGTCTGTGGAAAAAATCTTTCATGGTTCATGTGAGCAGCAAGATGAACTTTTGTACCGAACAACATGCTTCAACAGAACAGAGTCCTGATGAAGCCAGGGTTGAGCTGCTCAATGAGTTGGACGCTTCGTTTACAGCTTCGGCTCTCGGCATTACTGCACAAGAGTTGAAGGTAGAAAGTGTGACCTGGATCTAAGACTGGAGAACAGAGAACACATGCTGAACATTTGAAGCTTTGCATGCAAGAAATGTTCATGTTACAAAATACAGCAGAGCTGATCTGGTGATCAAGTGTGTTCACACCTGCAAGCTACAACAGGTTTCAGGTCGTCCCACGGTCAGCTTTACTTACTTGAACTTATTTCCTCCACGCCAGCGGGCGCCCGGTCAGCTAGTGTCTCCATCGATGTCGGTCAGCAGACTGCTTCGCAGCTTCGGCCCAGGCAAATGTCGACAGTTCTCAGATCCGTCATAAATGTTCTGACAGCCATGTGGTCTTTGGTCGGTCCTTGCTTTCGCTTGCCAAGCTCGTGGACGCCATGTCATGGCCAATTTGACTGGGCAGATGAGGGGGATAGGCGTTAAACTATGTCCCACAAAAGCGAATAAAGCGCTTTCTCACACAACATGGCCAATGCGGGCGGTGCCTGCTCTTCGTAGGACCTCTACTTTGTTCCCATGTCGGTGTCCTGGTAGGAAATTCCAGGATTCGCCGCAAGCCACGTGTTGAAGCAACGTCAGGTGTGAATAATTGCACTGTGATGCGCCAGGTTCACTACGTAAGATGCAGTAGGGAAGGACTCTAGAGTTCAGTCGTCTGATCTTGACCCTTAATCTCAGGAGTCGCCGTTCCAAATAGGTTGGAGACGTCGCGGAGGAACACCAGTTACTGCCTTTTCCGCTCTCTTGCGTCGACATCGCCGATAAACAAAAGAAAGAGCAACAGAGGGAAAAAAAAGAACCGGTCATGTCGAAGACTGCTGCTCAAGAATGTAAAATTCTCCACTCTTCAGCACGTTGTGTTGTCATGACATGGAAATGCGGGCACGGCATAGCCATCGTGTCAGTACTGGTTTTTTTTTGGCGCTGCATTCTTTAGAGCCAACTTTCGTTGCCTCCCTCTGTCAGTGGGCCGCGGGTGCAAACTTTGGAGGTCTTCTTGAGTCCGCGCCCAGCAGGCGCTGTCATCTGCGAAGTCAAGTCAGTGAGATTAGCGCTTCGCCAGCACGGTCAACACACCGAGGCAGACGTGGTCAACTGATCCGTGCGCATGATGAAGTCAATTACCAAAGGAAGAGGAAATGGCGGATAGCAACGCCATCCTTGTCGGACGCCAGTATTGATCTTGAGAAGGCTGTGTGCAGCCCGTCTCGGCGTCCCGGAACCAGCAACGGGAGTTGGGAAGTAGATACAACGAAGGCTCTAGGCAAACTGCTGTAGGGACGTCCCATAGTGGCGTCGGAAGCCCATAAGTCGGTCCGGTGGACGCTGTCAAAAGCCTCTCGAAGTCAATGAAATAATAGATAATCATCTTTTGGTATTCCCATATGTTGTTCAATGATCATGGGGGGTGAAGAATTGCTCGACGCATTACCGGCCCACACGTCGCGTGTGAAGCGTTTCTCTGACCAGTCTGAGCCAGTCATGACGGTTCTATATTTTAAAAGTTATACACACTCAGCAACACCAAGACTGAGCCCCCTCCCCCTGTGCTGAGTTTCAGGTGGAGCCCCGCCTCCTTCCAGGAAGCAGCTCACTGGTGTGTCCTTGTTTAGTGTCCAGGTGGTGGAAGTGTTGAGCTTGTTGTGTGGTTGTGACGCAAACGTACAGTTTGCGTTGTGTTCCTTCCTTTAACCGTTGTCTTAGGGAACTTGTACTGCTTTTGTTCAGCTCATGTTTGTTTTCTTCCACAACAAACATGTGTGTGTTTTGTAGTTCTTCCTGGTCTCTCCCATTAAAGTCAGCTTGTGTAATGTTCTGGCTACACACTGTGTGCAGCTGAGATATATAACAAAAGGAACCACAAATCTGTGCCACACAGAATAAAAAACAACAAAAATAACGTTCACGGTAACGGACTACAGCATGCTGGACCAACGTGGGCCGATTGTGCCGCCACTCTGAGCTACGCTCTGGTTTGTGTGACTTGTAGTTTGTTACTTGAGTTCAGTTCGAGAGCCCAATACGAGGAGACAGCCGGTACGTTGATGACCTTCACAGCCCTTACCGGGTCCTTTACTGTCAATGTGATTAATATTTACCACACGAGACACCTGCAGAGCTCTGGACGCTAAGCTAGCGACACAGCAGACTAAACGCTAAGCTAACGCCTAAGCTAAACACTAAGCTAACACTAAAAGAGTTCTTTACAGACCCGAGTTAAAAAGACTCTTTTAGTGTGTGATCAGCAGTCCAGACTTGAGAGCAGCAGCGAGAGCGGATGGATGATGCAATTACTGGTGGAGGAAGCTGTCCATTCGCAGTGACATCAGTGTGGTGTGCATTCTCTGCAAACAGCAGGAAGAATTATGTGAAGCTTTAAACTCTGCTGATCCTCTTGTGAATCCCTGCATCAGCTGAAATGTTAAAATGTTTGTTCACACGGTGTGGACTGACCTGAAGATTCCATTCACATGACAATACAGGGTGTTCGTCAGATCGAATGCATCGGTTGCGCTTCAGGCTCATCTAGTTGGCACTAGATAGCCAAGCAGCTGCATGGCAGCGTCCATCTGCCCACACTGCTGTCTGACCTGCCAATGTTCAGCTGACACTGAGATGAAGCAGTGAAAGAGAGGGGTAGCGATATTGGACAGCAACACATATGAAAAGGAGGATTCGCTGCTGAGGCACAATGATTTGTTGTTTCCTCTGCAGGTTAGGAAAGTGTGTTTGGTGAGCTGATGTGACTTGTACAGCACATAGGATCAGTTGGGAGGACAAGAGGAGGGATCCCTGCCTCTATAAAGCACTCTGGTGGGGACCATGAGAGCCAGACAAAGCTCAGGTGAGGTGAGCATGACCATCTCTAACGTCCATGGACGCTTCTCCAGTCACAGCTGCAGCACGTCACATCATGCGTTGAATTTCATTATTCAAAGCGAACAGCCTGGCCTCCACCCCCAGCTCTGTGTCCTTACAGAGTGACACGCGTCTAAATGATGCGATATAATTTACATAGCAGGCGTGTGTCAGTTTCCTGCAGTAGAGGTAATTGTGTGTTGTTGGTTGTATGGTTTGTGAATAATCCGCCATATGTTCAATGTCTCTATGTTTCCCCACACATGTTCATATTGCAGCCTGGTGTTGGAGTGTTTCCACCAACACACGCAGATACTCTAGAGCTGATTTTTAGGAAGCGGAGATGTTCATCACTCTCCTGTCCTGCAACTCTTCACTCCGATCTGATCCCCACTTCCTGCTCCTCGCCAGGGCTGCTGTTTTCCGTCACCACAGACAGAAATGAAACTGAACTGTTGTTCCTCATCAGCCTTCTTTCTGTCGCTGAATCTGAGTGAATCAAAGATGAAACTTGAACAGGCAGCTGCTAATGATATCCATTGTTAGATGATATCGTGTTGAATGTTCAAGTGTGCCTGTTAAACAGTAACACAGTAACTGTGACATTGTCCTGACTGAAAACAGTAGGATAATGTTTGTGTTGTTGGTCCCAATGACAGAGGTCACGGTTCAAAGGTAGTTCTAGCCTTTGGCCGGCACCAGTTTTGGAAATAATAATGGGAGTTAAATGGTTCTTATATGGGCTTTCTCCCTGTAGCAGGTGATCGCTCGCCTCATTCACACATTTCTACGAGTCAGAGTTTGTTTCCTCTTCCCTGTGATTTATATATAAATGATTTCACACCGTTCGATCGCGTCACACACTCGCATGTGACTCACCTGGCAGTTGGTCACCACACGGACAGGATCTGTAGAGCGTCTTGTTCTCTATGATGAAGTGACTTGAATAAGAAAGCTTCGATCCAGCTGCCTGATGGCAAGCGGCCAGCCAGCTTTGCTGATAGGCGTCAGCGCCCCATCCAGCTGCTGTTGACCGGCCGCGGCGATCCAGCTGCCTGTTGGCCAGCAGCGATCCTACGCTGGCTGGTGGCGGCAGGCCACCACTCAGTGATGAAATCTGCAGAGAGCTGGGATCACTAGTGACGATCAGGAGGATGCAGGATATCATGCCAGAGGAGTTACTACACCTCACTGACTGTGCTGATCTACTCAGGACAGCAAAGTTTGTTCCACAGTGTGATGCTGACAACAGTGAAACACAGTTGTGTTTTGAACCCTGACTCTGACCCTGTTGACAGGTCATTTTGGTTGAGCGGTCTGGTGTTTCCAACAACTCCTGCTAGTTTTAGAGGACTTATTCCCTGACTAGAACGAAAAACATCGACAGAACATACTTCAACCGGTCTTCAACTCGCTAAGAGGGAAGCCTTTTGGTCGAACCAGTGCTGTGGATCGCAGTTTTAAAGGGTTAAAAGTGTTTACGGGATTTTTAACGGTTCTCTTTTCAGAAGCACATACGTACAGACCAGGAAGCATGCAAACTGACTGAACACAAGCTTTTAAGAGGCTAATTCACATTAATAATGAGAAGTGGCTTCGTGTGTGTGTTTCCCATGTTGTCCTCACACAGAGTGGAGCAGAGAGATCAGAGGTTCGCCAATTGTCAGTTGCCCAGCAGACATCAAACACGCTGGCTCCATATTATTGGCTTTACTGTTACAAGACAACTACCTATTTATAATTAATATAATAATAATGCATTTCATGTTCTATAGCGTCCCGTTCAGACACTCCCAGGACTTCGTGGACAATGGACCAAAAGAAACAAACTGTAGAACCAGAACGTGCAATGTGTGATATTTTACAGGGAACGTTTAAATTAAATCCACTCAGTTGAAACAGACACAAAGTGAAACAGTTTTAGTCGAGATCCGTGGGAATGAATCTGAAATACACTGGTTTCTAACAATAGTCTTTGAGCAATATAATGACAATATCTATGAATAGAGCACTTAGCACTTAACTAATGATGTGAGTCCGACACTCGGCTGTATTGCGACGACCACATAGTGGTCTCTCAACTGTTAATGCGCAACCAGTGGATTCCATCCATATGGTGACACGTGTGGTGAGTCGATCTGAGCAAGCTACTAATGGAACAGGCGCCATAGAATGTTTTTGCTTAATAACAATGAATCACCAGGATTTTTACATTACAGTTAAAATCTCCGTTGTTGTTAAAGTGTGCAGTGTCAGGGTGTGTTACAAAAAACGGGGTTTGCCCTTCACTGTCCAAAGACAGCACCCCATAAAAAAGACCGGATCCAGCATTTCTAAAGAGTTGACACACCCACACATATACTATCCAAGTTAACGCTGGTCAACACACCTTGGGATTTAGCTTGAGAAGGTCCTGTACGCAGGACTGAAAGATTTTAAAAAGCCAGCCAAATGTCCGAAAGAAGCAACTTTGACACACCTTCTGAAAACCTGCGGAGCACTTAAAAAAGAAAAAACTAGCTGAACGATCTGGGCTGCTCTTATAAAATCAGAGAAATGATGGGTCGCCTCATACACTTGTGCACAATATACAGATTACAATACTATCTGAAGATATAACTGCAAATCCTACAATTTTCATACTGAGAAAATAATCTAACGCTAACCTAGCAAGTGGATTTGTTTGACAGACTCCACTCTGCTGGTCCCTCTGCAGTGCCTGAAAGAGGGCGTGTTTATAGGAAAAGAATAAAGAGGAAGTAAACCCCACAGGGTAAGGGAGGAGGACTCTCAGGGCAGCTTCCAGTCATTTATTCAGACCTTTGAGGACTTCGCACTGAAAGCAACAAAGTTTGGAGTGCTGTACCTTAGTTAGAAAGAGAAACAGGTCCGTAGTATTAGCGTTGATTGAGCAATGCTGGTCCTTGTAATGTAGTTTATGAATTTTTTAGGGACAAGTCCAGTTTTTCTGTAGAGCCCTCAAAGTGTGGTGACAAGCAGCAGTGGAAGTTCACGCGTGTAACCATGAGCAGTGCAAATCAGTCCAAATGTGTTGTTCACGTGAGTGGGATACATGCATCTGGTCTTGCTAATTTTAGAACCTCCTGCCGCACGGGATGTCTTTGGTCGCAGAGATGGAGAGATCACTAAGTCATATGTTGCGTTTAGGGAGACCAGTAAGACAGTTGGAGGAGGTTCAGCCAGTTGAACACAGTAGATAACATAACTGAAGTCAGGAGCAGAACACCTGTATGGACTTTCCAACTCTCACATAGATTATGTGTCCCTGGCAGCGCCACAGGGCTGGTAAGCATGTAAACAAAGCTGGAGGAGAGGATTTATCACGATGGAAAAGTCACAGAGTCTGTGCGTGATGTCGCATCATCCAGTGACGTAAATCCCAAATAAGGTTCTATTCTGGTCATACTGGGAGTTTTTCCCAGTGACAGAAGAAGAGAAACCGTTTCCATACATCACTTCAGGTACTTCTTTCAGTCTCAGCTGAATCTCAGGTTTCAATCTTATTACAGCGACATTTCGTATGACTGAAACCAGCCCACTGAAAGGAACAAGGGCTGGGACGTGTCAGTTCATTGAGCATTGGACGCATATTGTCAGGACCATTATCAATGGTTTGTTGATCAATGGTCATGCGTCCAGTTGACAGAGAGCTGGGGAATGGCTGCAATTCACAGCATGTGGTAAGATCGGTGACACATGCTACACCTTAGGCCCCTCCTACCATTCAGAGATCGGTCTTTCCTTTCAATAAATGAGCCTACTGACTCCAGCCCCAAAACCAGACGTGTCGACAATTTTCCTCAGGACCTTCTTTGATGTGAGGTTCTTTCGTTCACTGGCTGCTGTGTCTGTGGGTATGGTGGTTTTGTTCTGTGTTGTTTGTGTCCTGATGACGTTCCAGTTTAGTGCCCCAGTGGATGATTGATGAGTCAAAACCTTAAATTACTGATTCTTTGTTGGTCAAACAGAGTGACTTTAGACCACATTATCTGTGCTTATCAATCAGTCACCGAACATCTCCAAGATTTCTGGCTTTGAATTCCTCAAACCGTTGGTAGTTCAGCTCTGAACACAGTGAATGTTCTCCCACTGGAAATCGCGGCATTCATTGATAACAGAATCAACGTTTCTGGGATCATGGAGTTGTGCGACCAAAGTGCTCAGTTAATCAGGTAAAGTCAACATAGAATTCTTAAAGTGAGTTTTCGGGAGATTATGCGCCCTTGATGGTAAAGAATGTGTGATGTGGTGGACTCAAGTTCAAGTGGTGGGTTTCTAGAGGTATTCTGTTCCAGTGCTAGGACAACATCATCATTTTGTTGAAGAGCGAGCTGAAGAAGCATCCAGCAAGCTCGAATTCAAATACGCCCCAGTGCTTGAGGTTTCAGAGGGAGGAGAATGAGCACGGATAAGCAGCAGAGAGGCAGTTGTGACGATTCACAGTGGATCCTGAGGAGAATGAAAGCGGAGGAGCTGGCTACCGTCTGCGCAGAGACGTAAGAGGAGTTATCTAAAAGATTTTAAGCTGCCTGGCAAAAATGAGGTACTTGTGACACCGATGTGTTTCAGTCATTTCTCAGTGGGTTCAGAAATTGTCATCAGCATTTTTCGGAACAATAGTATTGTTAACGTTGTATTTTTATTATTATTAGTCAGAACTCCAGCTGCAGTTTGGCACACGTAAGCCTTAAATCCACCCGGATAAAGTTCCATGTGTGTTTGAGGGCATACGCTCTAAAGCAGGAAACCACAACCCTCCCTGAAATCAGATCTACACAGACGCTCGATCATCACAGAGGGAGGGACTGCAGGTCAATGATGGAACATGGTCGGGTCAGGACGATTGAGAAACGCATCCCAGGAAACGCAGACAGACCAGAAACAACCATGAATCAGGACAAGCAAGACATCCTTTAAAGCCTCACTGGAAGAGAGAACCAATCAGAACAGTCGCTGACAAAGGGAGTGGCTTGATTGGGGAACAGTCTTACCACAACCCGAAACTAGAACACGCCTGGACGTGCTAAGCACAAGCCAACCAGGACATCCATTCATATTTCCCCCCATTGACTTTCAGCGAGAGCTGATGTCTGAAAGAGGAAAAGTTCCAGGCTTGGTGGCAACTTTGTTCATCACTTCTTTACTGAAACCAAAGAAGCAGATTCTGCCAGCTTTGAAGACTTCAAGGTTGTGTTCATCTTGATGGTCTGGATGAGTGCTCGACTTTCCTCTGGACTTCCACAAGACTACAATCCTAACTGACCCATGAAAGTCCACCCATGTGATGTAGCCTGCTGATAAACCTCGATCAGAGGGGAAAACTGCTTCCTCTGCTCGCCTCTGGATAACCAACACGACCTGCCTAGCGCCCAATCAGATCCCTCCTGACTCGCCTTTTTGGTGTTTTTTGGGGCATGTGTCGACCAGAGGTCAGAGGTTCACTGGACACCACAGAAGCGAGATACTCAGGAAGAGATTCATAGATTGAGGACCGCAGGCCAGCAGGAATCAAATCTCTCCCACACTCAAGAAAAGCTCTGAAGCCTCGCACATCATGTGCCACATCCCGTCCCTTCTGCCTGTCACTGCTACAGTTCGTGGAGGAGTTGCTGGAAACCAGAGAGTGGAGGAGCAGCTGCCCAAGCCCTGATAGGATGTCCATCCACTTCCTGTGTGGGCTCAGGCCGAAATAGCTGAGGTGAACTATTTGCCACCTCACCCACAAGGAGAAACAGAGGAAAGCTTGGAAAAGGAAAGATTGGAACTTCTTGATGAAGTGAAGAAGAGGAACAACTATCGGATCATCAGTGAAAAAATGGCCAAAACATTCTCGAATCGCAGACAGGAAGTTGTTAATCTGGCACCACCTGTGAATGACTTCAGAAGTAGATGGCCTGCGCTTTTTGATGCAGCACAGGTGATTTTATTAAATAATTTATAGGATAACTTATAATAGTGACATTGTGCATTACATTAACACATTGTGCTTTTAATTGTGTCTTTTTTTTATTTTTTACAGATAAATGATGAATTCCAAAGGATCACCACTGTTAACTTGGAAACAACATTCATGGCAAAACTGGACCAGTATTCCACAAGAATAATGTCCCTGGTCTCTTCAAAAGGCAGTGCTGCAAAAATTAAGATTGAGCGCATCAGGAACATGTTGCAAGAGGTAAAAAAAAGAAGCTGAATATAATTGATAATCTTACACACCTTAAAAGTTAATTATCTAATTCATTATCTCAGGAGCATTGTTGGCTATCTTTTACTGAAGAGTGAAAAAGTCAACATCAGAGGTGGACAGAGTAAAATTTGCTAAAGAAAACATCACTCAAAATATATTTGTCTGTTTTCTTTGTTGTAAGAGTCAAGGATATAGTGATGTATTTGTAACTTGGTAACTCAGATTGAAGAGAAAAAGTAAAACTCAGATGCATAAGTATTTTGCACCTCATAAGTGAGATGAAAAGACATTAATGTAACTTTTGGTCACATAATTGCAAACTGAGGTGGGTAAATTTAAATAGGTACTTTCCATGTCACATGTAACTTGACAATACATTAAGGTAAGTATGGGTCATATTACAAATAATGTGAGGAGAAAAAACTGAGGTAATAATTTGGAGTGTTACAAGTATGTTCATCAACTGCACAATAAACGTTTATGAGGAAGACAAGTTACACAAATACATTAAAGAGGGTAGATAGGAGCTTTTAATTTTAATCACATCATTACAAGACTTGTCCACAGGTGGCTTTTTCCAGTTCTGCATCACATATCTCACATATAACTATTATAGTTGAATCCATAGAACTCAACAAAAACTATTTGAAATAGTCTCCAAATCTAGGTTATATTTACTTTCACTCACCTTATCCTACTGCTAGCAAAGGGTGCATTGAAAGCAGGGCAGTATGTAACAGATTAAATTCAAGTTATAAAAATTTAAATTGTTTTATTTGTTAAAGACAAAATGAAATCAATAATTAGCAAAAACGCTAGTCCTATAAATGTAATATGTTTGACTTTTCGCCTAGTAAACTTTTTTATTCTCCAGAGTTCGGTGGAAACAAGAAGAGAGGTCGCGAATCCGTTGCCTGATGGTGTATCTGAAAGAGAAAGAAGAGGATCTCTTCAGAGAACAGCTGGTAGGTAAATATCACATTGTTTTGTGTTAGATTTTTAAATGGCACATAAAATACCGACATGTTTCTTTTTAACCTACTTGCCAGGATGGTGAAGAACAGTTCCCAGAAGAAGTGGTAAAGATCGTAGTCACCAGACGTGCAGCAGTGTCTCTTCCAGCCGTCGCTAAAATTGTGATTGAAGGAACAGCTGTCCTGGAAGACCTTGATGTGCCCAGAGCGTGTGCCTTAATGATGGGACTTATATACGCTCTCAATCTGAGCTACCCCAAACAAGTAAAGAACACTCTAGAGGTATTCCAGAAGGTGTTTCTGGAACTTGATGGGCTTAAAGCCAGCCCACGGGTAATGTCTCTTAAGTACAAACTTCTGTCACAAAACAAATGTAATTTAGGCTGCAATATTCAGATGTGCTGATGCTTGTGTTTTTTATGCAGTCTTAGACAAGTGTAGTTTTGAGAGTTCATAATGCGTATAACCTTACCTTTGGATTGTTGCGTTGTTAAATATTAAAATGTTTGGTAATTTTCTTGATTCTGTGATATTTACCAAGTTGATAGGTTAATGTTTAATAATAAGCAGATTTGAAAAAACAAATTGCCTTACGTTGCAATGTTTGTTTTCTGAGGTATTTTAGTAGGGTGTGATTTAAAATTATTGTTATTTGGAAGATTTTATATATATATTTGCTGCTTTATTTAATATACCTTTACAAATCTTTATAGTGGTTCTCAAAGTCGGTCATCAGGCCCCACTGCTCTGCTTGTTTCTGTTAATAACTAAACACTGTTGATTGGCTGGTCTGTTCAGTTAATCAGAAGTTGTAGACACCATTGTGGAGTAAGAAAAACGAAGTAAATTGGTATGTTTTAGCTTCTGATTCAACACACCTTGTCCAGTTAATAAACATGTTACATTTTCTTTTGTTACTGAGGTTGTTTGTGAAGGAATTGTACTGAAATACATTGTTTTTGCCCACTCATTTATAATTAAAGGGCTGCTGTAATGTTTGATTTATGTTGTATGACACAGAAGTGTATTTCTTCAAAAATGTTATGCAATAAACTGTTTCATCAGTTGGAATAATTTAAATGGCTATGTTTGCATGGATAATTGTGAGTAGGATATATGTAAAAAGTAAGTTAGATTAACTCAGCTAATGTAATTTGTCAACTCATATTCCAGGAATTCTAAATTAATATTAGGTTGCTTAAACTTAATTATGCTTTTAGAGGTCAAAGTAAATCATGTTGGTTTGTTGAACCAGTTGAGTTAGCCAAACCTAAAAATTTCTTGCTGGATTTACTTAATAATATGCAAAATTTGTAACTTAAAAAGCTGAGTGGAAATTGTTACCCTCAATTTTTTAAGTTAGCCAACAAAACATTTTTTAGAGTGTAGGTTATTTGGTTATGCTTCACCCTGGATTTTGTGTGATAATATTTATTTTGTCCACTGATTTAAAAACAACAAACTATATGAATATAAAACAGAGTGAACAACAAAACATCAGCTTTGGAAACTTTGATGTTTGCAATTGTTTTCTCAGATATAGCATAAATCAAACTAACATACATCAGTGTATTATTAACGTGCACACACACACACACACACACACACACACACGTGTTACAATAAACAGCTCTTATGCTTCTGTATGATTCTCACTGCTTTCCATTTGCGTGTCCACAGGTTGCTGTAAGTGGTGCTTGACTGCAGTTTGCTCTCATTTCAAGTGGTTTGCTGTCACAAAGCCAACAGGAAAGTCCGGCCATGGTTGAGCCAACTGAAGATGGGTTGAAGGTGGCGTCCTCGTTTTCCTCTGTGAGTGCGAGAGGACAGACAAAGCAAACACAGTTTGGACAGCATTAAAATATTTACACTGATGATTAATGTTGTGTCTTTGCACCTGTAGCGATACATGTTGGAAAATGGAGACTTTAGCCACCAAGACTGACGTGCCTGGAAACTTCCCTGTGAGTACGCCCACAAAGACAGGAAACAGTTTAGCCACCACGGTTAATCCTCCATCATCATCATCCAGTATTTTTCACATCTTTTCTTCTGCTGTTTCCCTTGTTGTCAGTCACGGGTTTGTGACTGAAATGCGTGTGGTCGACGGGAAGCCTGACGAGTACGGCCTGAATCATTCCATCAACACCGGACGGAGTGAAACCTTTGTTGAAAACAGATTATATGGTAACGTTGCATTTAGCTTCAGTAAACTGTGAAGTTACAGCAGCAGATTTACATCACGTGGCTTCACAGGAAGTAGTCTGGACCTCAGCGCTGAGGTTCAAGCAGCTCTGCTTGCAGACGGCATCCTTCCTGAAAATGTTCTTCATCTTCCTAAAACCGGAACTTTTACATTGGTGCTGAAGTTCTATATAAAAACAGCCTGAAATACAAAGTGATGTTGTGCACTGATTACCTCACACTTCCCATGTTTCCTTCTACAGAGGAGTGTCCGCCTGAGTGTTTTGTCTGATCTGTTGTTGATCGTCTCATTGACACTGCATGCAGATCTGACACCAGGGCTGGACTGGGACAAAAAAATGGTCCCGGGCATTTTGACTGGAGACCGGCCCCCCAGGTATTAAAGGAAAAACCATAAAGCCTTTGAATGAAAACAAACGCTGTTGTCACAGTGATGGACGCTGTCTTGTTGTATACATGCATCAGTCTAATAAACTTAAACCTGCACCATCCTCCCTGTCCTGGTATTCTAAACAGGAAGTAGACTGTTGGTCGAGTTAACCTCCTGAACATCTACAACACACGGTGAAAACCTGAAATTAAGACAGAGACTAGAGGTGAGACATGATCATTGCTGATTACTGATGACAGATTTAGATATATTTTCATAAACCTTTCATTTGCCACTCAATCAATAAACAGCACGGCAAAATATGTTTTCTAACATGGCAACCTTTAAAAAGTGAAAGGAGACAGAAAGACAGGTGAGAAAGAATCAAACTGACTTTTTGATGCATTTTACACACAGTACTGGTGCAGAATCTAGAAAATGTGGGAAACACTGGCATCATATGCAGTACTTACTTCTGAAGAAATTATGATGGGACCCTAAAAAAATGACTATGTACAATAATGGATTTCTATACATTTTACATCAGATGAAAACGTTTGTTGTAAGATTCAGATAATTATTTATTAAAAGTGAGACATTTTAAATGAGAATAAGAAAGAAAAGCATGTCTCTGTGCCCCCCTCTCCCTGTTAATGCCCTACCTGCCCCCTGGCAACACTTTGCTAGACCCGCCCCTGCACAGTTACCAGCTGTCAGCTACACAAAAAAGGATCCTGGTGTTATTTGTCTCTCAGAAACGGTTCATAACTTCAACTCATTTTTGTTTTGTCATGTTTTGTTCTTTACATTGTCTTTCTTCTATATAATTGTTAAACATTTAATAAATATGTCTACAAAAAGATTTTAAAAAATCAGACATTTCACACAGACACCCAAATGATTTCTGACTGATGAAGGGGGCTGAAGGTGCCCTGCTCTTGCCCAGCTTCTGCTGCTCTCTCCCTGCTCACTGTCAGCAGCTGGCAGCCTCGGTCCTGCCTGAGACTCTTCATCTATCAGTGCCAAAGAATATGGGAAGTAGCAACGCACAACATGCACATTACAAAACAAGCACATGAATCAGCATTACATTCATTAGTGAAGTGCTGACGTTCTTTCCTAAACTTTGGGCCTTAATTAACATTACTGTGAACTAATGTTTGCTTTGATTCTTAACCAGTGAAGCAGCGAGGGGCTTTCTGAGGTTCCTGCTCGTAAATGCCCAAAATGAGTCGAGTATTTCTCTGCAACTACAAACTCTGTTTTCATCAGAGGTGTAAATATGGTCAAAGGTCAGAGCTCCTGTGGGTCTGAGGGCGGCCTCACGCTGGAGAAGATGAAGGAGTCTGACCTGAGCCAGTGTTTGACATGAACACATCAGCACTGCTGTCAGTGAGCCTAACGACAGCCGTTAGCATCATTTCAGTGTTTCAGTCATAAAAACACTTCCTGTCACTGTGGTGGTTACAGTGACATCATGCAGTTTGTGCTTTGACCTCCAGAGGGCGACAAATCAGCACAGACAGAGAGCTCCATTCAAACTTTGCTGCCATCAGAATAATTCTTCAAATATAATCATCAGTGTTTGAGCAGTTATGATATCAGGGACAATCTAGACATGTGTGACAATACTGAACATGTCACATGACACACCTTAAACATCATGTGATCCACTCTCAGTCTGCACTTTCATTCATGACTTCAACAGGTTGAAACGAGCTTTGAAGAAACATTCAGTGAAATAAATCTTTCATGGATTCATGTGAGCAGCAGATGAACTTTGTACCAACAACATCTTCAATAACAGAGTCTGAATGAAGCTCAGGTGTTGATGCTGCTCACTGATTGGACGCTTGCTTTCAGCTCTGCTCTCAGGCTTTACTGCACAGGTGAAGGTAGAAAGTGTGACTGGATCTATAGACTGGAAACAGAGAAACATGCTGAACATTTGAAGCTTTGCAGCAGAAATGTTCATGTTACAAACACAGCAGAGCTGATCTGGGATCAGTGTGTTCACACCTGCAGCTACAACAAGGTTTCATGTCTCCACACGTCAGCTTACTTACTTAGACTTAGTTCCTCCTACGCCGAGCGGCGCATCGGGCAGCTAGTGATCTCCATCGATGTCGGTCAGCAGCGACTGCTTCAGCTTCGTCCCAGGCAATGTCGACAGTTCTCAGATCGTCCATAAATGTTCGACGCCATGTGGTCTTTGGTCGGCCTTGCTTTCGCTTGCCACTGCGTGGACGCCATGTCATGGCAATCTTAGCTGGGCGATGAGGGGGTAGGTGTAAAATATGTCCCACAAAGCGAAAGCGCCTTTCTGCAACAACATCGGCTAATGGGCGGGTGCCTGCTCTTCGTAGGACCTCCTCATTTGTTATTCGGTCCTGGTAGGAAATTCTCAGGATTCGCCGCAAGCCACGTTGTTGAAGCACGTTCAGGTGTTGAATAATTGCACTTGTTGAGCGCCAGGTTTCACTAGCGTAAAGTGCAGTAGGGAAGACTATAGAGTTCAGTAGTCTGATCTTGACCCTTACATTCAGGGAGGTCGAGTTCCAAATAGGTTGGAGACGTCGCAGGACACCAACTGCCTTCCCTACTCTGGCGTCGACATCCCGATCAGAGACCCCGTCATTCGAGATGATGCTGCCAAGATATGTAAAATTCTCCACCTCTTCAGCACGTTGTTGGTTGATCATGACAGGAATGCGGGCACGTGCATAGCCAACTCGGAGTACCTTGGTTTTTTTTGGCGCTGATTCTTAATCCAACTTTCGTTGCCTCCCTCTGCAGGGCCGCGGTCAACTTTTGGAGGTCTTCCTGAGTCGAGCCCAGCAGGGCGATGTCATCTGCGAAGTCCAAGTCAGTGAGATTACGCGCTTCGTGCCAGGGCACACCGATGCCAGCTTGGTCAACTGATCGTCGCATGATGAAGTCAATTACCAACAGGAAGAGGAAAGGGGATAGCACGCATCCTTGTCGGACGCCAGTATTGATCTTGAAGAAGGCTGTGCAGCCGTCATCCGTCCGGACGCAGCAACGGGAGTTGGAGTAGAGACAACGAAAGGCATCTACAAACTGCTGAGGGACTCCATAGTGGCGTAGGATAGCCCATAGAGTCGGCCGGTGGACGCTGTCAAAAGCCTTCTCGAAGTCAATGAAATTAATAGAAATCTTCTTTTGGTATTCCAATGTTTGTTCAATGATCATGCGGAGGGTGAAGATTTGCTCGACGCATGACCGGCCACACGTCAGCGTGTGAACTTTACTCTGACTCAGTCTGAGCAGTCAGACGGCATATTTTTAAAGTTAACACATCAGCACACACAGAGCTGAGCCCCTCCCACCTGTGCTGAGTTTCAGGTGGAGCCCCGCCTCCTTCCAGGAAGCAGCTCACCTGTGTGTCCGTGTTTAGTGTCCAGGTGTGGAGTGGAGCTTGTTGTTGGTGTGTGAAGAAACTGTAAGTTTGCTTTGTTCCCTCCTTTAACAGTTTGTCTTTAGGAACTTTACTGTTTGTTCAGCTCATGTTTGATTTCTTCACACAACAAACTGTGTGTGTTTGTATTTCCGGTCTCTCCATTAAAGTCAGTGTGTAATGTTTCCTGGCTAACATCAGCTGTGTGCAGCTTAGTTCAGCACAAATCTGCCGCTCCATAGTTCACGGTAACGGACTCACAGCTGGACCAACGAGGCCGAGTGTGTCCGCCACTCTGAGCTACGTTCGTGTTTGTGTACTTGTAGTTTGTACTTTGAGTTCAGTCAGAGCCCACAGAGGACGCAGCGTACGTGATGACGTCACAGCCCTTTACCTCCTTTACTGTCACTGTGATTAATATTTACACAGGAGACACCTGCAGAGCTCTGACGCTAAGCTAGCCACACAGCATGCTAACGCTAAGCTAACACTAAGCTAACGCTAAGAGTTCTTACAGACACGAGTTAAAAAGCTGCTTTTAGTGTGTGATCAGAGTCCAGGACTGAGAGCAGCAGCAGAGCTGATGGATGATGAATTACTGGATGGAAGAAGCTTCTCATTAGCAGTGAATCAGTGTGTGTGCAGTTCTCTGCAAACAGCAGGAAGAATTAGTGTGAAGCTTTAACTCTGCTGATCCTCTTTGAATCCTGGATCAGCTGAAAGGTTTAAAATGTTGTTCACACGTGTTGGACTGACTGAAGCTTCCAGTCACAGTGAATCAGTGTGTGTCAGTGAATGCATCGTGTGTGCTTCAGGCTCCATCTAGTGGACTGATAGCAGAGCAGCTGATGGCAGCTTCCTCTGCCTCACACTGCTGTCTGACTGCATCCAGCTGACACTGAGATGAAGCAGGAAAGAAGCAGCTGATATTTGGACAGCACACATGATGAAAGGAGGATTTCAGCTGATGTGCACATGAATGATTTGTGTTTCCTCTGCAGGTAGAAAGTGTGTGTGAGCTGATGTGAATTGAGCAGCATGGATCAGTGTGAGGACAGAGAGGAGGGAGTCCCTCCCTCTAAAAGCACTCTGTGTGGGGAACATGAGAGCCAGACCAAAGCTCAGAGGTGAGATGACCATCTCTAACTGTCCATGACTCTTCTCCATGTCACAGCTCAGCACTCACATCACTGCTGCATCATTATTCACAGGAACCAGCCTGGACCTCCACCCAGCTCTGTGTCCTTACAGAGTGACGCGTCTAAGGATGCTGATATTTACTTTAAATCAGGCGTGTGTCGTCCTGCAGAGAGGTAATGTGTGTGTAAATGTTGTTGTGTGTTTGTGAATAAATCCTCCATCATGTTCAATGTCAGCTCTGTTTCACACACATGTTCATATGTGCAGCGCTGTGTGTTGGAGTGTTTCCACAAACACAGCAGATACTCAGAGATGATTTTTAGGAAGAGGAGATGTTCTCAAACTCTCTGTCCTGAAACTCTTCACTCAGTCTGATCCCCACTTCCTGCTCCTCAGCAGTGCTGCTGTTTTCATCACCCAGGACAGAAATGAACTGAACTGTTGTTTCCTCATCAGCTTCTTTCTGTCTGCTGAATCTGTAGTGAATCAAAGTGAAACGTGTGAACATGCAGCTGCTAATGATCCAGTTTGTTAGATGAACGTGTGAATGTTGCAGTGTGCTGTTAAACAGTAACACAGTAACTGTGACATGTCCTGATCTGACAGTAGATCATGTTTGTGTTCTTGGTCACATGACAGAGGTCAGCTGTTCACACAGAGTTCATCTTTATAGGCTGGACCAGTTTGGAATAATAATGGGAGTAATGGTTCTTATATGGAGCTTTTCTCCTCTGAGCAGGTTGATACTCGCCTCATTCACACATTTATACGAGTGTGTTTCCTCTTTTCCTGTGAGTTTATATATAAATGATATCACACCGTTAGTCGCTCACACACTTTCATTGATCTCACCTTCAGTGTCACACAGACAGGATCTGATGAGCTTCTTGTTCCTATAATGAAGTGACTGATAAAGAAAGCTCGATCCAGCTGCTGATGGCAGCGGCCATCCAGCTGCTGATGGCGTCAGCGGCCATCCAGCTGCTGTTGACGGCAGCGGCGATCCAGCTGCTGTTGGCAGCAGCGATCCAGCTGCTGGTGGCGGCAGGCCGACCTCAGTGATGAATCTGCAGAGAGCTGGATCACTGTGACAGATCAGGAGGAGTGCAGGATTCATCCAGAGGAGTTACTACACCTTACTGACTGTGCTGATCTCACAGTGACAGCAAGTTTGTTCCACAGTGTTGATGCTGAAACAGTGAAACACAGTCCTGTGTTTGAACCCTGACCTTTGACCCTGTAACAGTCATTTTGTTGAGTCTGTGTTTCCACAAGCCCTGCTAGTTTAGAGACTTATTCCTCATGAAGAACGAAAAACACGACAGAAAATCTTCAACCGGTCTTCAACTCGCTAACGAGGGAAGCTTTGGTCAGAACCAGGCTGTGGATCGGTTTTAAAAGGGTTAAAAGTGTTTACGGGAATTTTTAACGGTTCTTTCAGAAGCACATACGTCAGACACAGGGAAGCAGCAACACTGACTGAACACAGCTTTTAGAGGCTAAATTCACATTTTAATAATGAAAGTGGCTTCGTGTGTGTGTCCATGGTTCCTCCACAGAGTGGACCAGCAGAGCTCAGAGGTTCCCAGTGGTCAGTCTGCCCAGCAGCATCAAACACAGCTGGACTCCATATTTATGGTCTGTACATGTACAACAACTACTTTATTATTAATATTAATAATAATACATTTATTTATAGGTCCCTTTCAGAACACCAAGGACTCTGTGGACTAAATGACCAAAAGAAACAAACTTTGAAACCAGACGGTGCAAATGTGATAACAGGGAAACGTTTTAAACATCGAGGCTTTAAACAGAAACCAAAGTGAAACAGTTTGTAGTCGAGATCAGTGGGAATGAAGCTGAATAACTGTTTCTACAATATCTTTGAGCAATAAATGACAAATATGATGGAAATTAGCAGCATTAGCACTTACTAATGATGTGAGTCGACACTCGGCTGTATTGAGACGACCACATTAGGTGGTCCTCAACTGTAATGGAAACCAGTGGATCCAGTCCAGTAGTGGCGACCTGTGGTGAGTCGATCTGAGCAGCTACTAATGGAAACGGGGCCATAGATGTGTTTGTGCTTAATAACAATGAATCACAGGATTTTTACATTACAGTTAAAATCTCATGTTGTTTGTTAAAGTGTGCAGTTCAGGGTGTGTTACTAAAACTGTGGTTTGCTCACTTTCCAAAGACCCAGCCCCCATAAAAAGCAGCCAATCAGCTTCTAAGAGTTACACACCCACACATATCTATCAAGTTAACTCTGGTCTAACACACTTGGATTTAGCTTGAAGAAGGTTCCTGTACGAGGACTGAAAATGATTTAAAAAGCAGCCAATGTCCAAAGAACAACTTTGACACACCTTCATAAAACCTGCAGAGCACTTAAAAAAGAAAAACTAGCTGAAAGTCCGGCTGCTCTTATGAAAAGTACAGAGAAATGATGGGTCGCTCAACACTTGTGCACAATATAAGAGTTTAAATAAATCTGAAGAATAACTCAAAATCCTACAATCATACTGAGAAAATCATCTACAGCTAACTATCCAAGTGGATTGTTTAAGACAGCTCCATCTGCTGGTGGCCCTCTGCAGGTGCATGAAAGGGGCGTGTTTATAGTGAAAGTAGTAGAGGAAGTAAACCCCACGGGAAGGAGGGAGGACTCTCAGCAGCTTCCAGCTCATATTCAGACATTTGACTTCTCACTGAAAGCAGCAAGTTTGAGTGTCTGTACCTTAGTTAGAAGAGATAACATGTCAGTAGTAATTAGAGTTGATTGAGCAATGCTGTCCTTGTAATGTAGTTTATGATTTTTATGGACAAGTCCAGTTTTTCTGTAGAGCCTCCCAAGTTGGTGACAGCAGCAGTGGAAGTTCACGTGTGAACCTGAGCAGCAAATCAGGTCCAAATGTGTTGTTCACAGTGAGTGGGATCATCATTGGCTGCTATGTTAACCTCCTGCAGCAGGATGTCTTTGGTCAGAGAATGGATAGATCACTAAGTCATTGTTGAGTTTAGGGAGACAGTAGACAGTTGCAGTAGGTTCAGCAAGTTGACACACAGTAGATAAAATAACTGAAGGCAGGAGCAGACACCTGTATGACTTTCCACCTCTCACATAGATTATTGTCCCTGGGCAGCGTCACAGGGCTGGTAGATGTAAACCAAGCTGGAGGAGAGGATTTATTCATCTGAGAAAAGTCACAGAGTTGTGTCTTGATGCTCAATCATCCAGGTACGTAAATCCCAAAAAGGTTGATTCTGTTCATCTGGATGTTTTCAGTGGGAGAAACGTTTCATCATCATCAGGTGACTTCTTCAGTCTCAGCTGACTGCAGGTTTCAATCTCATAAACAGGACATTTGTATGACTGAAACCAGCCCACTGAAGGAACAATGGGCTGGGAGGTCAGTTCATTGATCATTGGTACGCATATTGTCAGGACCATTGATCAACAACCACTGATCATTGGCAATGAGTACCATTCACAGAGAGTTGGGGAATGGCTGCAATCACAGCATTGTAAGATGGTGACAAATGTACCCTTAGGCCCCTCCTCCATTCAGAGATGGTCTTTCCTTTTCACATAAATGGCCTCCTTGACTCCGCCCTCAAACCAGCGTTCACATTTACTCAGGACCTTCTTGATGTGAAGTTCTTCTGCTTCGCTGGCTGCTGTGTCTGTGGGGATGGTGTTTGTTCTGTGTTGTTGTGTCCTGATGACGTCCAGTTTGTGCCCCAGTGGATGATGAGAGTCAAACCTTAAATACTGATCTGTATGCGTAAACAGAGTGAACCTTTAAGACCAGTTGTCTGTACGATCAACTCAGTCACCTGAAACATCTCCAAGTTTCTGGCTTTGATTCTCAACCCGTTGGTAGTTCAGCTCTGAACACCAGTGAAATGTTTCTCCCACTGAAATCGCTGCATTCATATGAACAGAATCAACGTTTTGGGATCATGGAGTTGTGGACAAAGTCTCAGTTAATCAGGTAAAGTCAAACCTATAATTGGTAAAGAGTTCGTGGATGATATGCCCCTTGATGGTAAAGAAGTGGATGTTGTGTGGACTAAAGTTCAGAGTGGTGGGTCATTCATAAAGTATTCTGTTCCAGCTGCTGGAGGACAACATCATCACTTTTGTGAAGAACGAGCTGAAGAAGATCCAGAAGGCTCTGAATCCAAATAAGCCCCAGTGCTTGGAGTTTCAGAGGGAGGATGATGAGCAGAGGAGCAGCAGAGAGGCATTTGTGAAGATCACAGTGGACTTCCTGAGGAGAATGAAGCAGGAGGAGCTGGCTGACCGTCTGCAGAGACGTAAGAGGATTTATCTAAAGATTTAAGCTGCTGGATAAATGAGAGACTTGTGACACCAGTGTGTTCAGTCATTTCTCAGTGGGTCAGAAATTGTCATCAGCATTTTGTAAAATATGATTGTTAAAGTTGTATTTTTATTATTATTATTCAGAACTTCCAGCTGCAGTTTGTCACCGTAACCTTAAATCCACCCTGAAGAAGAAGTTCCAGTGTGTGTTTGAGGGCATCGCTAAAGCAGGAAACCCAACCCTCCTGAATCAGATCTACACAGAGCTCTACATCACAGAGGGAGGGACTGCAGAGGTCAATGATGAACATGAGGTCAGACAGATTGAAACAGCATCCAGGAAACCAGACAGACCAGAAACAACAATCAGACAAGAAGACATCTTTAAAGCCTCACCTGGAAGAGATGAACCAATCAGAACAGTGCTGACAAAGGGAGTGGCTGGCATTGGGAAAACAGTCTTAACACAGAAATACAGCCTGGACTGGGCTGAAGACAAAGCCAACCAGGACATCCAGTTCATATTTCCATTCACTTTCAGAGAGCTGAATGTGCTGAAAGAGGAAAAGTTCAGCTTGGTGGGACTTGTTCATCACTTCTTTACTGAAACCAAAGAAGCAGGAATCTGCAGCTTTGAAGACTTCCAGGTTGTGTTCATCTTTGATGGTCTGGATGAGTGTCGACTTCCTCTGGACTTCCACAAAACTACAATCCTAACTGACCCTAGAAAGTCCACCTCAGTGGATGTGCTGCTGATAAACCTCATCAGGGGGAAACTGCTTCCCTCTGCTCGCCTCTGGATAACCACACGACCTGCAGCAGCCAATCAGATCCCTCCTGACTGTGTTGGCATGGTTACAGAGGTCAGAGGGTTCACTGACCCACAGAAGGAGGAGTACTTCAGGAAGAGATTCAGAGATGAGGAGCAGGCCAGCAGGATCATCTCCCACATCAAGACATCACGAAGCCTCCACATCATGTGTCACATCCCAGTCTTCTGCTGGATCACTGCTACAGTTCTGGAGGATGTGCTGGAAACCAGAGAGGGAGGAGAGCTGCCCAAGACCCTGACTGAGATGTACATCCACTTCCTGGTGGTTCAGGCCAAAGTGAAGAAGGTCAAGTATGACGGAGGAGCTGAGACAGATCCACACTGGAGTCCAGAGAGCAGGCAGATGATGGAGTCTCTGGGAAAACTGGCTTTTGATCAGCTGCAGAAAGGAAACCTGATCTTCTATGAATCAGACCTGACAGAGTGTGGCATCGATATCAGAGCAGCCTCAGTGTACTCAGGAGTGTTCACACAGATCTTTAAAGAGGAGAGAGGACTGTACCAGGACAAGGTGTTCTGCTTCATCCATCTGAGTGTTCAGGAGTTTCTGGCTGCTCTTCATGTTCATCTGACCTTCATCAACTCTGGACTCAATCTGCTGGAACAACAACAAACAACCTCCAAGAAATCTAAACTATTTAACAAACCAAAACTTCAATCTCTCCATCAGAGTGCTGTGAACAAGGCCTTACAGAGTCCAAATGGACACCTGGACTTGTTCCTCCGCTTCCTCCTGGGTCTTTCACTGCAGACCAATCAGAGTCTCCTACGAGGTCTGCTGACACAGACAGGAAGTAGCTCACAGACCAATCAGGAAACAGTCCAGTACATCAAGGAGAAGCTCAGTGAGAATCTGTCTGCAGAGAAAAGCATCAATCTGATCCACTGTCTGAATGAACTGAATGATCGTTCTCTAGTGGAGGAGATCCAACAGTCCCTGAGATCAGGAAGTCTCTCCACAGATAAACTGTCTCCTGCTCAGTGGTCAGCTCTGGTCTTCATCTTACTGTCATCAGAAGAAGATCTGGATGTGTTTGACCTGAAGAAATACTCTGCTTCAGAGGAGGCTCTTCTGAGGCTGCTGCCAGTGGTCAAAGCCTCCAACAAAGCTCTGTGAGTAAACATGTGATCAGGCTTTTATTTATAACATAAACAGTGTAATGTGTGATGGACCCTTAAAAACTTAAACGTATTTATTTGAATGGTCATCAGCACTAAATACAGTATATTATAGTTAATGTTTGATAGCAGCAGTAAATGTCAGTGTCTTAGACATATATGGACTTCAGCTTTTATCAAAGTCATATCCAGAATCATCCTGTAAGTAAACTTTATACAGCAGCTTTCACAGGTCAAAAACCACAAAGTGCTTTACAATAGAAACAGGCAATAAAAACACAGAAGATAAAAACATTACACAGCAAACACTGAACATCATACAGCCTAAAACTAGTTAAAGGCCACTCTGAATACTAGAGTCTGAATAAATGAGTTAGTGGGACCAGTAACAGCCTTTGACTGGAAGATCTCAGATGTGAGAAGAGCTGTAGGATTGTAGAAAGTCAGAAATATAGACTGGGACTAAAAGTAAGGACTAAATCTTTAAATAACGCCTAAAATGAACTGGTTACCAGTGTGAAGAGTTTAAACTGGAGTAATGTCCAGTCTAATGTGCTGGTTAAAAGCCTGGCAGCATGATTCTGTATTGACTGAAGACGTTCAAATTCCTTTAATTTTAAATATGTTTATATTGTCTATCCTGTAAAATAGTCAGATGTCTATTCATATTAATGTACAGAATTCACCTGCTTGCTGCTACTACTGCACATTCACCCAGTGTATATACTATATGTGCATATGTATATATATATATAATGTTCTTCATCTACACCCCCCCCCCCAATTTTTGCACATGTCGAGGAGCGTGTCAGGCTACATTTCACTGTGTGTTATACTTGTATAACTATGCATGTGACAAATAATAAAGAACCTTGAACCTTGAACAAAGACTGTGATGGAGCCATAGGTGATCAACTCCCTCATTCCTCCTCTGGTCTTATTGCTCAGCTGAAGAGGAGTTCACTTCTATATGTTACAATCAGCATCACCAGTACAGCTCCAAGGATCTGCAGCTGCTGGCAGATTCAATCATGCATGCTTGATTGTTTTTCAGTCTCTCAGGTCAGATGAAGTCATATTCTTTATGAATCAGCATAAGAAGTCAATAAAAATTCTAAGCAAATCAAGATGAGCGTTTATTCTTGTTGTAACAAATATATGAGCGAGAGGGACCTTTTTGGTCTAAAGTTATAATCATCTGCCACATTTCTAATCTCTTTACTACGTGGACTTTTAAAATATTTTCTGTTCCCCCAGACTGAGTCTCTGTAACTGGTCAGAGAGTTCATTTAACTTGTTATTTGATAACAGTTTGTTATTAAATTACAGTTTTTCAAATTGTGTTTTTATTTTGTTTTTTAGGCTGAGTGTCCCTGATCTCTCAGACAGAGGCTGTGAAGCTCTGTCCTCAGCTCTCAGCTCCCAGTCCTCTAGTCTGAGACAGCTGGACCTGAGTAACTCTGACCTGCAGGATTCAGGAGTGAAGCTTCTGTCTGCTGGAGTGAAGAGTCCACACTGTAAAATGGAAACTCTCAGGTCAGGATTTAAAATTTTCCATTGATGATCACGTTAAACCTGATTTCTATTACTGCATAAACAGGAAATTGATTTTTAAAAAAGTCTTAATGTAGAAATTAATGTCTGGGGTTTTTAGTGATATTTGTTCACTTTCTGTCTTTCATTTGCAATGAAATGTCCCATCTGCTCCTGAGTCCAAAATCTTTATTTTAGCAATGCTTCATCCACCAAACCTTCTAGTTCGATTCCTGTATTCTGAAGGTTTTTTAGAGCTGTTTGTTCAGATATCAGAATTTGATTTTCAGAAACATTTAGTAATACAAATATGATCAATTGATTATTTCTGACTGAAAAGATGAAATATACAGGGAGAGCAGAATTATTAGGCAAATGAGTATTTTGTCCACATCATCCTCTTCATGCCTGTTGTCTTACTCCAAGCTGTATAGGCTCGAAAGCCTACTACCAATTAAGCATATTAGGTGATGTGCATCTCTGTAATGAGAAGGGGTGTGGTCTAATGACATCAACACCCTATATCAGGTGTGCATAATTATTAGGCAACGTCCTTTCCTTTGGCAAAATGGGTCAAAAGAAGGACTTGACAGGCTCAGAAAAGTCAAAAATAGTGAGATATCTTGCAGAGGGATGCAGCAGTCTCAAAATTGCAAAGCTTCTGAAGCGTGATCATCGAACAATCAAGCGTTTCATTCAAAATAGTCAACAGGGTCGCAAGAAGCGTGTGGAAAAACCAAGGCGCCAAATAACTGCCCATGAACTGAGAAAAGTCAAGCGTGCAGCTGCCAAGATGCCACTTGCCACCAGTTTGGCCATATTTCAGAGCTGCAACATCACTGGAGTGCCCAAAAGCACAAGGTGTGCAATACTCAGAGACATGGCCAAGGTAAGAAAGGCTGAAAGACGACCACCACTGAACAAGACACACAAGCTGAAACGTCAAGACTGGGCCAAGAAATATCTCAAGACTGGTTTTTCTAAGGTTTTATGGACTGATGAAATGAGAGTGAGTCTTGATGGGCCAGATGGATGGGCCCGTGGCTGGATTGGTAAAGGGCAGAGAGCTCCAGTCCCACTCAGACGCCAGCAAGGTGGAGGTGGAGTACTGGTTTGGGCTGGTATCATCAAAGATGAGCTTGTGGGGCCTTTTCGGGTTGAGGATGGAGTCAAGCTCAACTCCCAGTCCTACTGCCAGTTTCTGGAAGACACCTTCTTCAAGCAGTGGTACAGGAAGAAGTCTGCATCCTTCAAGAAAAACATGATTTTCATGCAGGACAATGCTCCATCACACGCGTCCAAGTACTCCACAGCGTGGCTGGCAAGAAAGGGTATAAAAGAAGAAAAACTAATGACATGGCCTCCTTGTTCACCTGATCTGAACCCCATTGAGAACCTGTGGTCCATCATCAAATGTGAGATTTACAAGGAGGGAAAACAGTACACCTCTCTGAACAGTGTCTGGGAGGCTGTGGTTGCTGCTGCACGCAATGTTGATGGTGAACAGATCAAAACACTGACAGAATCCATGGATGGCAGGCTTTTGAGTGTCCTTGCAAAGAAAGGTGGCTATATTGGTCGCTGATTTGTTTTTGTTTTGTTTTTGAATGTCAGAAATGTATATTTGTGAATGTGGAGATGTTATATTGGTGTCACTGGTAAAAATAAATAATTGAAATGGGTATATATTTGTTTTTTGTTAAGTTGCCTAATAATTATGCACAGTAATAGTCACCTGCACACACAGATATCCCCCTAAAATAGCTAAAACTAAAAACAAACTAAAAACTACTTCCAAAAACATTCAGCTTTCATATTAATGAGTTTTTTGGGTTCATTGAGAACATGGTTGTTGTTCAATAATAAAATTATTCCTCAAAAATACAACTTGCCTAATAATTCTGCACTCCCTGTATATTTGGTCATAGTGATATGACTCATTGCCTCACTTAAACATAAAATGTAAACAAAAATTCAAAACAATAGATTAATACAAAACAGAGTTTGACTGTTGAGCTTAAAGTGAGCTTGAATGTTATTCACTTCCTGTTTTATTTTGGTAGTTATCGTCTCTGGTTTTTACCCCGACATTGTCTACATTAATTTCAGCTGTAGAAGGTTTTATTGACTGTTTGATTTGTCACTTTATTTAACTATAATTGTTGGCTTATAAACTATTGCTTAAAATGTATTTTCATTAAAATACCAAATAATTTATTACTTTATCATCTAATTAGATTATAATTCTGTAAATAAGAGTGATAGTGTGGCCTGTGTGGGTTGTCTTCAGGTTCTCTGCTTCCTCCCACAGTCCAAAAACATGCATGCTGGGTTAACTGGAGATGTGTGATTGTGAGCATAAATGTTTGTCTGTCTAGCTCTGTTTCTACCTTGCTACATCACCGTGGTTACTGATGCTGAACCAATAACCTGGTCTGGACCAGTTTATGTTCAGAGTTTTTGTTTAAAATCAGCTGAAGTGCCTCGTTTTCACTGATTCTTTCATTTACAGAAAGCTTTAAGTGAGATATAGATTCAGTCATATGTTACTAATATTACTTTTAACCTGAGTAGCGAAAGTCCGCGGTGATCTGAAAATGATGTGCCGGGAGTTGCGGGAGTTGTGCCGTTCTCTGCGGCATCAGTGACCCTCGAGCTCTCGACTAGCTATCGAGTTGGTGGGTAACAGACGTCTCCGAAAACGTCGAAGCACTTTTGCAAATATGCAATATCTTGATAAACCGAGCATATATTTGAAGTTTACACAGCTACTTTCTCGCCTGAAAATATGTTAAAAGTTTATTTTGTGACCCAGAAGGATTACTATGAGTAATTTTAAAACGTAGTAGCTGCCGCCGTTGTTGGAAACTGGAGTTTGGCTGGGCCGCACTATGAATTCTGGGATATGGTGGGCAACGAAGGACACACCCGACCCATCCTTCAAATTCGGGGAAAAGGAGGACGCATTTGTCGGCTGCATTCGCAGGAATTTGGACAGCCTTCGGTGCGTCGCTGTGACGTAATCGGTCTACAAATGTGTCCTCAGGAGGACGCAGCCCATGAATTTGTACACACCGAGCCTGCGTGCTGGTAGCACCTTAGCCACAGCTCGGGTGTGGAGGAGAAGCTGAAAAAGAAGGTTTTCTAGTTTGTAAGGAGGAAAAAACTGAGAGGACTAAGTGAAAGAGAGGCTGGAGAGTAACACAGAGCAGCAATGAATGCTGCTCACACAGTTTAGAGAGTTTAGCATCAAATGTTCGAGTGAGTTAGCTCCCAGCTAACTAGCAGAGCAGCAAACTAGCAGAGCAGCTAACTAGCAGAGCAGCTAACTAGCAGAGCAGCTAACTAGCAGAGCAGCTAACTGCACCCACAAGCTGCGACTGCGTCTTTCTAACAAGAGCGTCAGACACTCAGACTGGTTTTCTTTGTGGATGATGATGTATTCTCACACTGATCCTTCATGATGATGCTGCCATCCACCCACTGCTCCTAGTGTTGCCAACTCCTCAGTATGGAAAATCGCTATTGGCTGTCTTAAAAGTCGCTGGAAGTCGCTAAATGATGTCATTGCCTAATTTGGATAAATGGTCATGCTAATGTAATTGTAACGTACGTTGTAGGAGAGAAAAATAACATGGTGGAAGAGACATAGCGTGAGTAAAAAACATCCTGGAATGCATTTAAATAAATAAATCATAGTTCTGTCTGTAACTATTACAACACTCTCACCACATTTGTTAACAATTCTCTCAACAAATGTGTTTTTCCTCGTTCTTTGTTATCCAGCTGAGACTTTGGGTATAAATGTGTCATAAACAGGATAAAGCAGTGTAGGTTCAGTGTAATCAAACCTCAGACTGAGTTCACCATCATCACCTGTCCCTGATACCACATCAGCACCAGAACCATGATGTGTTTACTCACATTTAAAAAGGTGGAGGTCAGTGTGAATGGACTGTTGTCATTGGTCTGAATGTGCCTCTATAAACATGTGCTCTTCATTATTGATGTTTTCCTAATGAACAGAAATTGAGACTTAATAAAATCCTTCTGACTGTTGTTGGAGCAGGTTGGGTCCTGGGTTTGAGTCCCCCACTGTACCACAGGGGCTTCTAGCTTTGTTTCACAGTGTAGTAGAACAACAAATAAAACCAAATCACAAAAAAACACATCAAACTTTGAGGGTTTAACCAAGGATGAGGAAGCAGACTCGGCCCCAAACATCTGGATATATGGATGTTACCAGAGCAACCACAGCAGTGTGCTCTCAGTATATTTAGTTGTATAAAGGTGTTTGTGGTGTGTTGCAGCTGAAGCAGCCTCATGTATGTTGACACAGGGAGAAAATAGTGTGAGGACACTGTTCACAGCAGTCACAGCTCGCTGCCTTCAACAGTCTCTTCCTTCCTTGTTTGGATGTCACTGATATCATCTTCTGCTCTCACACTGACCACCTGTTGGAGCTAACATGCTAACATGGAAGCAGCAGGTATGCCACCTGTGGCAGCTGAGGTCATGTGATCTGAGTGTTTGAACCACACGTTGGAGCAGCGTTTCCACACATCTGCACTTCAGAAGCTCCAAAGTGTGGAAACGTCACTGTGGAGCGTCTCATCGCTATCTAAGAGATTTTCTTGCCTCTGCAAAGCGAAGCTTGCAAACAGCACCATAGTTTGTCAATCCCAACCAATCAGAGCGCTCCTTATGTCACGTCACATGACTCGTGTGTTTTCCTCTTTGATTAGCACCCAAAGAACTAAAGAAAGGCTAAAAGGACGTTCAGCCAATCAAATCCCTCCTAGGAACAGGAAGTCTAGAGAGGAAATGGAGCAGAGAAGGAGAATCACCAGTTTAAATGTCTGAGTTTTAAACTGGTGACCCTCTAAAGAGGCTTTTATTGACTCTTTCTGTTTTCTTTACAGCTTTTTTCACCATTTAAACTGTTTAATATCAGATTTAGAAATAACTTTTGGACAGTTTTTCTACATTTGCACTAAAATGTGACATAAGTAATGACTTTCTGACTTTACTTTGGAGTAATCTAACGACTCAGCCTGGCTATGTTGGACTGGGTGTGGAAGCAGCTCCCAGTTTGAGTTCAGGAGACAGACACCCTCTCTACTTTGAAGATCAGCTGCAAACTTTCCTTTTTGATAAAGCTTATAGTTCGAGCTGGATCAGGTGAACCATCCCTTAGTTATGCTGCTATAGGCTCAGGCTGTTGGTGGACTTCCCATGATGCTCTGCTTTCTTCTCCCCTCTTTTCACTCCTGATGCTTTTATATGTCACTACTGCATGTCTTTTGTCTTCTCTCTCCTTAGTTTGTGTTTTGTTCTTGTCTCTCTGAGCTCATCTCTTCTCTTTCCCCTCACCCTGCAACCAGTCATGGTAGATGCTCCTCCTGGAGCCTGTTTTCACTGGGAGGATCTTTGTGTCAAAGGGAGTTCTTCTTCACACCATCACCAAGTGCTGCTCACAGTGGATTGTGTCGCGAAATCAATCAATGTAGAGCAGTGAGACAAACCACGGAGGCCCCAGAGAAGTGCAATCAAACGATGAGTTTATTAACACACAGGAGAAAACATCAGCCTATGTCTTCTGACAAAAATACATGTTGTGGACACTTACAAAGCAGTGGGGTACACGCCCCCCCCATGGCGTCAATAAAAATAGTCAGATTAAAATAGGTTCCAGACATTAGTCACAGTTAATGGTACAGCTTGTACATCTTTAATGGCTATAAACAGACATAGAACTTCTCTTTTCTATAACACCTTCCATACAAGGTAATAACTTCAAGCCCTCAGGGGTCTCTGGGGCTAATTATTGACTCTGGTC
>NW_024386846.1:0-60311 GCF_900408965.1 Simochromis diagramma | reverse complement strand
ATTCAATTGCATGAAAAGAAATATGAACTCTCTACAATACTGGCTTCTGATTGGTTGAAAAAGCAGGTGCTGAACTTCAGAAGAGCTAAAGCTGCAAAACTGTGTAAACCCAGAGTGGATGCTGCCCTCTGACCTTTCAGAAGTACGATCTTTTTATGAAGACACAGAGGCAGAGTTATTATTCATCACTTTAAAGATGATATTCGTTACTATGTCTTCACTCGTGTCTAGTAAAGTCCAGAGAATGAGACACATGATTCAAAACATACCAGCTGCCATGTTAGAGATCACAGAGTCTTCAGTCTTATGAGAACTCATGGAGACTAAATGTCAGACACATAAACAGTAAATGTCGTTCCTCCCCCCGTGAGTTTGTGTCCTCCCATTGTTTACACAAACATCTGAGGTTTGAACAGTGTGCAAACACCACATGTTACCAAAGCTGCTGAGCTACTGAATACTGGACTAATTTCATTCAATATCACCAATCTGACCAAAGGACCAACACAGAGAGGATTAGAGCGCCAACACTTTGTTTCAAACTCTTTCAGATTTTAGAGGCAAAAAGCAGAATTCTACCTGGACAAAGAAATCAAAGCAGGAGCAAACCAAGCTTTTTACATTTATTCAAAGGCCTTATGTGAATGTACTCTGAGCCACAGCCTCCTAAAGTAAAGACATATTATGGTCCACCTAGGGTGACCAGGTGTCTGACTTTATGTGGGACTACACAGCGCTCAGTCCTTGTTTCCCTGTGCCACACACACATTGAGCCAATGTCCAGTTTTTTTATTGACTCTAGTTTCTGTCGATCGGTAGGCCCACAAAAAAACCCTGTACAGGAAGTAGATTTCATCTCTCTGATAAAAGGAGTTCTAATCCCTGATCCTATGAGTCTGAGCCAGTAGATAATATTGATATGATCATATTTATGCCTTTGTTGTTTCACAAAGGGTTAAAAACATTCACAGGTTGGACTGTGGTTCTCCTTTTAGCGTCTCTGCTGGAATTTTAACTGTGAACCTCTTAGATCCAAACTTCTGAACTGCTCATCTCACAGAGGACAAAAGGGAAGAACCCCGAATCTCTTCTTCACCTCACTTTTATACCTGCTCACCCTTTCTCCCCCCTTCCCTCACTGGACGTCACATCTTCACACTTGGGCCAATCAGGTTGTTGACATTATCGTCACCCAACCTCATCTCTCTCTCTCTGATTTACAAGATTTAACAACAAGTTTAAACTTTAAAATCACTTCATTACATTTTCTTTGTTATTCTTAACACAGAAAATTCACATTCAAAAACTTAACACAGAATAAAACAGAGTAGCCAGTAGTGGGACATGGTCCAGCAACTCTGATGGTGACGGCCCGTTTGAAGCTGAAGCTCCGGCACATGAGTCAAAAAATCAACACACTGCTTCAGAAACGCTGTGCTGAGGCTTGGTTTGACTGAACAGAGTCACGTGATCAATGACGTCTGAAGCTTCATTCAGCATGTCACTGCTTCAGTACCTGATTCAATGATTTATAAGGAATTGAACCATTGGTGGGATTTGTGCTGTGTTTTGGTGATTTTGTGAGAGCGAATCAGTGTGTGACATAATTATAGACATGGAGCCAGGAAGAGAGGACGCTCTGCCTGTTCCTGAATAAAAACCAGTTCATCAGCATTTCTGCTCCCAGGTCTAAAATGTACATAAGAAATATGATGTACACATAATTATAATGATATAACTTATAGTATATTATATATAAACGTACCAGTCTGCTGGTTAATTACATAATCAGGTGGAGGCAGTGACCTCACAGCACAATACTCACAGCTATTATAATATTGTGCTTTACATTGTTATATTTAGTGTATTTTTTATTACTAACAAACTACAAGAAGTCACAAGCAGCAGGAAGAAACACACCATGGCACATGTTTACACAAGA
The DNA here is from genome assembly GCF_900408965.1 of Simochromis diagramma. Lineage (NCBI taxonomy): Eukaryota > Metazoa > Chordata > Actinopteri > Cichliformes > Cichlidae > Simochromis > Simochromis diagramma. The sequence goes on along the minus strand of NW_024386846.1, from coordinate 58,369 downwards.
ACGTTTTATTCATCTAAATTATTTATTATTAAAATCGACATAACAGAATTTTTTTCACGTAAAACAAATACATGTTCAAAGCACTATATCAGCCCGATATCAGACACAACTGTCACGTGACATTAAAGAGAAGCTGTCAGTTCATCTCTGCAGAGTGGGCAATCATAATGAAGCAGTTCATTACAAGCTGTAGATTCAAGCTGCGCTTCATAGTTTTGTCCACCAGATGTCACCAAACAGGACTGTGTTGAAAAGCTTCGAGTAATGAACCGTTTTTTCAATCCAAGCTTCAGAAAGCTTCATTTGGACATCAGAGGCCGTCTGATGTTAACTGGCAGCCCTTATAGACTGCTGCTACTTTACCCTGAAGCCAAACCACTATCTGGGGTTACATACTGAACTAAGCTACACACACATTTCACACACAATCAAGAGAAATCACAGGCAAGGCTGGACTGGGGCAAAAAATCGGCCCGGGCATTTTGACTAGAGACCGGCCCACCAGGATAAAGATTGAAAATGTGACGTCATTCAGGGGTAAAACTGCAAAGGATTCTGGGAACTTGTGGCAAGAGGTACTAGCGCACGCAGGCGTTCAATTGAACTCAGTTACACAGCGATAAAAAGAATCACAAAAAATGGCAAGAAGCTGTTGTATTATTAACTTCAATAGCCGGTCGCATGACAGCCACGGGAAACCGATGGGTAGAGAGATCGTTTTTTTTTAACTGATTACGTCGTTGAAGAGACATTTTTTAAGCCATGTTTCCGAAGTAAGAGCCGACGGATGGTCTGGATATACCAAATATAACCTCTCAGAACACTCCAGCTCACAGGTTAGTCTGCTCCAAGCATTCCCACAAAGGTCAGTGTTTTGTAGTAGTTAATGTGTCATTTTTTTTAAACATAATTGGTGATATAGGTTACAAGCAAGTCTGGCGCTGAACAGAAATTGTCGCTCCTTTGTTTATTGTGCATAAATAGTGAATTGTCCTGACACAATATTGCGTTTCGCTTCTGTTATTACCATGGTACATTGACAAAAACATATACTTTTATTCACAGGAGAAAACAGTTGTTTTGTATCACTAATTGCCCAGTACGATTACAGCATACAATATTATTGTCACTGCTACATTTCTGTGATGCTACCAGAAATTATTTCCACTATTAATTAATTACCGTTGAGCTCAAAGGTTATATTAATAAAGGGTTAACGAATGTGTATTTATGAAGACGATTTGTGAGACTGGTAAACTTACCTTTGTTCGTACGATGGTCTTTCGTTCTACACGGTGCATTTCAAGGTCCTGCACCCATCCGTCAGTAAACTGTACCTGGGCTTGTTGCAGTGACCTGAAGTTACTAAACTTCATGAGTGTATGCACTCACTCCAAGAACCGTATGATTATAAATCTGAGCGTGGTGAAAGTTGGGCAGCACGCTAATGTCTTTTGTCCACTCTGTGTGGTCTGACCCTTTCACTCCTTTGATTTTTTCCTCGTATCTTTTCTTTGTCTTTTCGTCGAGTCTGTCTTTGTACGGACCGGCATTGTTCTCCTTTTGTTTTGTACATTCCTTTTTTGTGCGGCAAAGAAAAAACAAGAAGGTATTCTTACCGGAGAATGAACGTTTTGCGGTGCTGCAAATGCTTGCATTTGATGCGGTACTTGGATTGTTTTGCCACGAGTGCAATGCGCGAAAATCACGTGATTGCTAAACAAGGGGGAGGGTGCATCCGGCCTCCTCGGCTGTAATTGGTCCAGCCCAGAGTCGATCATAACCAATTGGCCAATCCAACACCTTTCATTATATATAGCCTTCCTAAAAAAAAAAAAGAAAAAGAAAAAAATCCATCGGCCCATAAAAACAAAAAATCGCCAGCGGCCCACCGGGCAAATGCCCGGTATGCCCGATGGCCAGTCCAGCTATGGTCAGCTGGAGGCGCAGTCGAAAGATTGTAGCGGTCCCAGATCAGATGTAGGGGAGACCGGGGATAGTTGTAACATTTTTGACATTTCTGTCTGTAAATTGGAGCTCTTTTAAGGTAGTGGATTCAAAATGTAATGCAAAGTATTTACATGTCTCTGCTATTAAATTGTGCAGCTATTTTCTCTGCAGCACAATTACCCATTGCATGGTGTGGTCTCAAACACAAAGAGTGAAATGTTACAATTAACCCCATAGTCTGGGTTAGTTGTAACATATCCTGGGGTGAAATGTAACACAATGAAATAAGGGTACTAACAAAATATTAACATGTAATCTTTGTTTATTCAACACATGAATGCACTTACATCCATTTATGTAGCTGTGTGTGTGTGTGCGCGCACGCGTGTGTGTGTGTGCGTGTGTGTGTGCGCGCGTGTGTGACAGAATGCAGAAATCTAGCTTTTGAACATATTCCAACCCCCCAAAAAAGACAAATTATGGAATTTTCTGCAACTGAATATTTCATTCATTTTGGTTGGTCTTCCTTGAGTTTGGCCTCATTGGCTCAGTGGGCATTATAACCTACAACTCTTGCACCAATTTTGAACATAACAATGAAGCTGAAAAAATGTAGTTGTTCACCAGCATCGCAATTCCATTACTTTTTATCATACCTTGGTGTGGTTTGCAAAGTGCTTCAGAAAGATGAGGAAATCTGTTTCTTGCACCCATCCTGATTTATTTCCACTACCAGTACTTCCTACTGGTCCATCTCTGACACAGTGGTCTGCATAATGTATGTGTGGGAACACAAACAGTGGAGGAATTGTGTTGCCAATGGCATTAACCACATATACAAATGCGACCAGTGAACCTCTCTCTGCTGATGTCGTTGCCCCAACTTGTTTAATATAAGTTAAAGTAATAGTGTGGTAAGTTTTAACATCTGCGTTATTGTTACAACTGACCCAGACTGCTGCTGTTACAACTGACCCAGACTCCTATAGCCATGAACTAGCTAACATTACAGCCAACGGCTAAAACATTAGCACTAAAGACCTACACAGAATATATCCCCATAGACATACAAATAACATAATTTAAGTTTGATGAGTTTAACTGCAAAGCAGATAATGCTATTAGAAATTGAAATAAAGTAGAAAAACTTACTTTTTGGCATACAAATTACTTTTTTTCATGTTAAATTGTCTGTGTTTGGCAAAATGTGCTGATTTTTCACATGTGATAGCAGAACTGAATTGGGCATGCACAGGATGAGTCACATCATTTGAAACTTAGCCCTGATTGGAGAGATTGGAAGTGTTACAACTGACCCACGTTACAACTATCCCCGATCTCCCCTACACACTGGAACTCTTTCCCATGTTGCTGTCTGTGTTTATTGTGTTATGGTGTGTTGATACCTGTGCATTCCTGTATTATCCTTTTGTGTTGCACATTTCAATGTTTTTATTCCTCGCTACCTGGCCTGACCCATCTCCCCAATGTGATGTTTGTATTGTATGTACGGTCACCAAGGTCTGTCATCTCGGTTGTGGACAAAAGACCTGCAACTGACAAATAAAGGCCATCTCATCTCATCAATATATTACACACAATTAAAATAAAAGTCCCCCATTCAGAGTCTGTTCACCTTAATTAAGACTAGTAATTAGGTTTAAGAAAAAATAGAGATGAAAACGTTTTTTAAAGGAATATTTTTTTTAATAAACAGCTGACATTACCTGAAACAAACTGATATTTTCACATTTTATTTATTCATAAGGCTAATTTATGTCTAAGTTCTTATTCTGTTGATCTCTTTAAGGTCGACGTTTGACATAAACAATTAAACAAAACCACATAACCTTTAACATTTTAATGATTCTGTTATACAGACGGGCTTTTCTTTAAAAAAGAAAAAGAAGAATAAACATCCACTGAGCTTGCAAAGCATGCATGAAGATATGTACATTTGCATTAGAACGTTTCCCCCGCCCGTCACAGCAGCTTTCGAGAGCAGCGTCCCTTCTGTTCAGTGCACTAAACCCAAATCTCCGAGTGTACATGCTGCACGTTTATGGCTCGTTTTCTTTAACACACAATCCTTCACTCTCGTTTCAAAACAAACAGTATCGTTCACATCTCTATATGTTACCTTAATATTCTTTCATGCACATTTTTAAGACATTGAAGTAATCATAAACATCTCTAAGAGTTTGACTTTCTCTTCCTGCTACAGTCTGGTCTGCAGGCTCAATACTGGCTGAACAATCCTTTCTGTGGCATCCATGAGCTTATTTTCCTTTGCAGTGACTCAACCGAAGCACAAGAAAATGATCACAGAATTATAAGTAAACATTATGCTGGAAATAAGACATTAACACTCTGTTTTTTAATTGAAAGTGTAAATATATATTTTTTAAGTTTTAAAATGAATGTAATGTTTTGAATGATGGATGGATACTGATAAGGATGTAATGATTTATTTCTGATAAATCTCTTGTAAGGTCTCGAGTTCCTTAAAGGTGGAGAAACAAAACTCATACAGTAACCAGAGTTCATGACACTGAAACTTTTAAGTGGCACTTTCCCGGTCGCGGTGTACGTGCAGAAGGCTGATATCAGAACGTGAGCTGCATTTGTGGATATGAACAAATACAAACTAAAATGGCTGAAGGTGTAAGGCAGAAGTTTCCCCCTCAGTAGCACAACGCTGGAGGACCCAAAAATCCCTCCATGTTCAGGATCGGAGATCCTGTGGAGAAAAAAACAGCACATCAGACTAATACTGTGGATACGAATCCTGACTGACGTCTGTCATTACGTATTCTTACCTGTTAAGTCACTTGTGTAATGAGCCCTTTTTCAGGTTCGTGTTTATCATCCAGCTCCTCGTCAGAGTCTGAACACGAAAGGGAAATCGGTCAGCGTTTTTATAGAAACACCACAGAAAATGTAGGATGATAAAAGAACGGTGGAGCCAGGATTTTAACTGCCAACCTTCAGATTAGAAGACGACCCCTCTGAACCCGGACGGCTCAGGTATTCATGCCAACTAAATGTATTATCCTTAAAGACATTAATGGCATCTACAACTGCTTAATAGCAGATGATGCCCTTCGCTCTTATTTTGAAAATCCAGCCACTGATAACCAGCCTGACAATTCCCGTCTTGTCAGGTTTCATCATTTTTAAATTTTCTTGTTTATTGACCTGTGTGAAACATCTGAGGCGCGCTTGTCTTAATCGTCTGCAGGAGGCTGCAGGTTCAAAGCAGCTGCAGGAGGCTGGTGTGAGAATAAACCTTCACTTTTAATTCTTCACATTTTACAGAAACGGGAATTATTTTTGTATTTTGTGTTATCGACTGCAGCTCTGCTTCTGCTCTGGAGAGTGTCTGTGTCTGCAAAGGATGGGCCCACCCATTGTAGGGAAGGCTCACTGCAGAGGCAGCTGAGTAATTGAATTATTTTCTAAGCAATAAGATGTCTGCAGATGAAAAAGCTCCTTTCACTGTGCAGTGAAACAAATACTGAAGGAGCTACGCCACTCATTTCTGGGTGTGAAGTGCAAAGCTGGAAATCGAACAACTCTAATAATAATAATAATAATAATAATAATAATAATAATAATAATAATAATGACAATAACATGAACTGTATATCTTCATATTTTGTGTCTGTGCGCTCATTTAAATGGGAATGAAGAGTCAGACTCATCAGACTGAGCAGTCTGAAGGAGCGACAGCTGAAGCGAGTGTGTCGGGTGTGTTTGGGTTTGTCTGATGTCAGTGGGAGGAAACAGACCTGCCAAAGACTCTGGCGGAGAGTAGAACTGCCCATCAGATAAAGGACCTGGACCCAGGAGAGGAGCCCTACTTGTATCTATGATGGACTGATGTCCTGAAACACAGAAGGATGAAGGAAGCAGGAATAACTGCATCAGCAGGACATCAATGAGGTTAGAATAACATAACAGTGGTGAAATAACTTTCATTTATCAGGTGAGTAAACACATTTGCAGATTTTGTTCATAGCATATAATTATTAATAATTACCTGTGAAATAGCAACAGGAAGCTGATGCATTACACTTTTTACTCTAACATTATAATAAATAATTATAATATTAACTTCTTATCCCATGATCTTTTATTTTAAATAAAACAACTGAATAAAATTACTCAGTATGTAGCTTTGAATGTTCACCAGCAGGTGGCAGTGTTTCACCAGAGCGCCTGCTGCTGTTCTTTATCGTTTTCTTGTTTCTTTTTCAGCCCTGCGACAGACTGGCGACCTGTCCAGGGTGTACCCTGCCTCTCGCCCTATGACAGCTGGGATAGGCTCCAGCGCCCCCCGCGACCCTGAAAAGGATAAGCGGAAGCGAATGGATGGATGGATGGATGTTTCTTTTTCATTCTCCACTCAGAGGCTCTTGAGTCATAGTACTTGTTTTTTCACATTCTTTTGCTAACTTAAAGGAAGGTTTTAAAAGGAGCCTGTAAGGTAAACGATCTGTTGACAGAGATCACAGCAGTGACAGCAGCAGTACTGCAACAGTAATGAAGGTGCCTTTTTTATTATTAGCTCAATTGAGACTCACTGTTTTCGTCTTCGATCTCCTGAGGCAGGACCTTGAAGTCGAGCAGCCACGTTTCTATCCAGGCCAGAACGAAGGAGATGATGGGCAGCAGGTACCCAAAGGCCCCCTGACTCAGCAGCTACACAAGAAACACACACGTCCCAATATGAATACGTAATTCTACACAAAGCATACAAAATCTGACCATTTAAAATTTAGAAGGTGCAAAAACAAATATTTATTATTGTTAAGCAGCAGCAATTACAGGTTTTCCTGTACAGGAAGTTTGCTTCACTTCCTTAAATCCTCATACTGTACATGTTTGCATCGCCATCGGGGAATATGGAGCAAAGACTGCAGAGGAAAATTAACTCCAACAACAAACTGTCCTCTAAGAGGTTTTTGTGTGTGGACATTGACACCAATACTAAAATAAATAAAGATATTATTAGAAGTAAAAAACTAAAGTCAGTGCAACATTTTTGTTACAAACAATGAAAATATTAGATGTTGTCAGGTTTCTTAGATCAAAGCTTTAAGTACCACCCTGTTTTCTGAGGTGCTGTTAAGGTGTGTGTGTGTGTGTGTGTGTGTGTGTGTGTGTGTGTGTGTGTGTGTGTGTGTGTGTACACCCAGGAGTGCAGACAGTTAGGAATTGTAAAGCTTTTTCTTACCTTCGACAAAATGACTTTAGCAATCAGGAAAGCACAGCTGACTGCAGTGGTGATCTGCACGAAGACAGAAAACATCAGAAATGCTCATGCTGTTATTTTTGCTAATATTTTAAACAGAACCCCTTTTACCTGAAAACATCCTCATGTTAATGGTCTTTAACTCTCTAAATATACTGAATATAATGAAGTGAAATGGAAAATCACAGAATCAGCCTGTAACAAACACTGATGCCCCCTGATGACATATTTAATGCACAGAAACAAGAATTAGTGCATCCTCCTGCCAGACACTTCACTGTGCACCCAACAATGTGAGCTCTTGCTGGGCAGCGCCCTCTGCTGGCGCAATTACAGAAGCACTGTTGTGGCGTACAGCCTTAAAACCTACCGCGATGGCCCACCAGTGACGAAGCTTGCAGACAGCGTAGGCCAGGATGAGGACGGCAAACCTGAAAACTGCCAGCAGCTGAGGGAGGGGAGGAAGGTGAAGGTGGCACAGAAGGAGGAGGGAAACAAAAAGGAAGGAAAAAATAGTGAAAAAAAACCCCCACATAAAATAAAAGATATAAAGTTGATCATTTAAAGCAAAAGAAAGAACCTTACAAAGATGTCGAAGAAGGAGGCGTGGTAGTCGTACTGCAGGACTTCTTGTTCCAGCCGATTCTGAATGCCGCCGTTCACCTGACAAACACAAACAGCTCATCATGACAAATACTCTGAATGTTAAAGTTAACCCTGACACAACTGAGGCTAAAATGACCTGAGTGAGGCAGTTATATTCTTTGTTACTAGAGGAATATTTTATGTAAGTTTATTCCATCTAAAATAACAATCATAAGTTTTAATACAACACAAAAACATGAGAAGTTGTAGGATTCAAATAAACATTTGGGGTTAGGGCTGTGCGATGACCAAAATCTCATATCCTCATGTAAGACATTTCTCATCCTGATAACGATGTACATGACAAAAAAGGGCTTTTTATGTAAACTCTATGAATCCAGAGTGAATGATGAAGAACAAACCATAACGAGGGGCAGGGCTACTACACTGCATTGTGTCCATCAGGTAAAAAAAAAGAAATCTGTTGGCTAATCTACACCATATCAATAACAGCTTCCTTAAGGTTTTAAAATGCACTGCAGCTGCATTTTAAAACACATCTACAAGCAATGCCAAAGAAACACACAGGTATGAGTACAGAGGTACTATGAAGGTAGCTCACTTCTTACTGGAGTATATCACCATAGTGACTTAAACTGTAGAGCAAAGCTGCTTCAGAGCAGGTTGTGTTTGAGATTACGGATCAACAAGTATGAAATCACCACTTAGCTACCAATCAGTTCTCTGGAAAACTGCTTTACAACAAGTACCTGAAAGATCCCTTTGGACTGCTGTGCCATGGATAGTGGGAGGATCTTTCCATTGATGAGCATCAGTAGTCTAATCAGTTTACATTCTTAAATTCAACTTCATTCTTTGACTTTTCCCATTTGTCTGCAGAACAATTTCACAACATTTTGAATTCCTCTATAAACATTAATCTCGTTTTTCCTTTTGTCTGCAACGCTTGTCCCTAGCATGTCCTCGTCCATGAAAGCATTTAATCTTATCTGAGCAATTCCTCTTGGTCTCCTGTATCACTGCTCATCATTCGACATGCTTTTCCCAGTATATCCACGCCCATTTTTGTATTTATGCTTGTATTTTCTCCCAGACTGGTAAACATCAACAGAGCTCAGCAAAGAACTTTTAGTTCCTATTTCAACTTTATTAATACAAGTGTTTAACCTTTTCATGTTTATAGTTTTATCTTTCTTTGTAAAGTCAGCTGTTCTGCTGCTCTGTATGTGATTGGTCAGATGCCCCCAACGCCACCCCTTTCATGTAAACACGCTAGTAGCTAAAATGGGAAACCCTGGTTTACCTTATAGAGTTGATAACTAGCGTCATGTGATCACTTAGTCTGATTGACAATGTTGGGATAAGTTAATCAAGATAACAGAAAGATTTCTTGAGTATGATGAACAATGAATTTAACTCCTAAATGTGACTTCCTAACACAGAATGTGATGACGTCATACGCTTTGTACTTTGATGTGTGGTGATTGGAAGTGTCTGTGTGGTGCAGCCTGGACAGACCAGACCAGCTGCACCACACAGACACTTCAAGAGAATGATTGTTATGAAACTTTCATACAAATTGAGGGAAAATGGAGAGTTGTTGCCTATGAACTGCAGGAACAAAATGGTCACAGAGCAGTGTTCACTGATCTGGTTGCCTTCATAATAAAACAGGTGAAAGTAGCATAAGATCCAGTGTTTGGCAACATCCAAGACTCACAATCTGGAAGCAGCTTTAAAGTTTCAAGTTCCACCAAGCAAAGAAAAAAGGGAAGTAGTTTTGCCACTAATGTCAGTACGGTTCCAGGAGTCAAAACTCAATCAACTGGAAGCAGAACAAATTCCACTGTTCTGCATAGTTGTTTGTTTTGTTCACACAGCAATCATTTACTAGAGAATTGTAAGCAGTTTAAAGCTAAAATGCATCGAGATAAGTTGACTTTTATCAAGGAAAGGGGAATTTGTTTTGGTTGTTTAAAAGTTGGTCACATAAGCAAAGACTGTAGGAGTCGTTTGAGACACAGCAGCTGAGCAAATGATCATTTCATGCTGAAGACATCCTCAGACAGAATTAAACACATACATAAACACAGCCTGGTGCCAATAACACAGCTAATGACACTGCTGTATCACTGGCTTTACTGATTAAAGACCATATCTGAAGGAAATCTTTGAACACAACAGAAAGTGACCTTTTAAACCTGCGACACTGATGCTGCATTCAAGGACCATTACAAACATCTGAAAGGACTTAAGAACATGAAGAAAATGTGACTTGTTTCTCTGTAATGAAGCTGTTTTAGTGAAGAAAGTTGAAAGGTCACAGAGCGACTGCTGAATCTTCTGCTCTAAACATGAACTCTGAACTTTGTGATGCTTCAGGAGGAAAACTGCTTCAGTTATTCTCTCAGATTAGTTTCATATTTTCTGCATCAGATTTGAGTGAGATCCTGGAATGAAGACAGAAGAAAAGACTTTGTTCAAAGTTTGATTTATAGTCAAACCTTCCAGTTTATTCACACAATAAAACATCAACACAATATATGAATTCATTCATTAAAATCACAGTTTTTCCTCATTTGTTTGATGATTTTGACAAAAACAAACACAAACACACACACATGGTCTGCCATACTCATGAAGAGAAATGTCGACATTGTTCAATACAAATATTCCAGAAACATTTAGAGGATAGAGAAGTTTACATTTTCATGTGGAGAAATATTTTAGTAAATCAAAATGATGATGAGCAGTGATAGCCTCCATAAACAGTCACAGGAAAGATCTCCTTTAAAAACTCAGAAACATCAAGAGAACAACTAGAAGATGTGGAGGTACCACCCATAATGTTTGACTGACAGCTGATCTCTGTGCAGAAATGATGGAGAGAAAATAAAATGAAACTAAAATACAGATTTAAACCCACAATATGAAAGACTTCAGTCTATTTGAGCTTAATCAACTCAGCAGTGGCTCCATAATAGTGAACCCAAAGTCCAGCATAGAGCGGCTGAGTGAATGTGGTCTGGACTCTGTGGAGGAGAGTCATGGTTTCAGAGACGCTGTAGAAGGACAAAATACCTGCTCTGTGATCCAGGTACACTCCTACTCTGGAGGAACGAGGACCTGAGACAGGAGTTTGGATGTTGTTGTACCAAAATGTAAAACTGTTGTTGTCACAATATAATGACCAAGATTTGTCATTACGTCCAAATCAACATTCACTCACACTCCCTGTTCTGCTGATATTCTTGTATGCGACTGCTACATAAACTCCTCTCCCTCTCCACTCCACCTCCCAGTAACAACGTCCAGTCAGACTCTCTCTACTCAGGACCTGACACCATCCAGTGAATCTGTCTGGATGATCAGAATAAGACTGTTGTTGCCTCACTACTGTTGCTTTTCTGTTCCCCTCTGATAATAACAGCAGTTTGTGTGCTGTGTTTGGATCCAGTGTGATTTCACATGAATATTTTAAGAATCCAGCTCTGGTCTTTGGCCCTGGTGGATCTGACAGTAAAACATCCACTTCAGTGACTGTCAGTGAGATGTTTGTCCATTCCTCTCTCAGAATGTCCTGTAGTTTATCTCTGACCTCTGACACAGCTGCTGTCACATCCTCAAAGTAGCTCAGAGGACGGATATTGATGCTGGATGAGTCTGTAGACTCACTGAGTGCTGACAGTGAGGGGTAGTTGTGTAGAAACTGGATGTGATCCTCTGTGTGTGAGAGCTGCTTCAGCTCAGCATCTTTCCTCTTCAGCTCAGTGATCTCCTGCTCCAGCTTCTCCTCAAGCTCTTTGACTCGACTCACTTCAGTTTCCTGCTGGGATCTGATCTGCTGCTTCACATCAGAGCTTCTTTTCTGGATGAGATGGATCAGCTCAGTGAAGATCTTCTCACTGTGCTCCACTGTTTGATCAGCAGACTGATTGATGGCCTCCACCTCCTGTTGAAGCAGCTTCACATCTTTCTCTCTGTCCTGGATTCTCTGCTGGATGTTTTGTCGACTCACCTCCAGCTCTCTCTGCCTCTCAGTCCTTTCTGCTGCAGCTGAGACTGTGTCGTGGCCTTTATGTTCATCCACAGAGCAGAGATAACAGATACTCTGCTGATCAGTACGGCAGAACATCTTCATCACCTCATCATGACGAGAGCAGATCTTCTCCTGGAGCTTCTTGGAGGGCTCCACCAGCTTGTGTTTCTTGAATGAAGCTGCAACAATATTATGAGTCTGAATGTGTTTCTCACAATAAGATGCCAGACAGACTAAACAGGACTTGAAGGCTTTCATTTTTCTTCCAGTGCAGACATCACAGGCCACATCTTCAGGTCCAGCATAGCAGTGATCAGCAGGAGCAGCTTGGAGTCCAGTCTTCTTCAGCTCCTCCACTAAATCTGCTAACATGGTGCTTTTCACCAGGACAGGCCTCGCTGTGAAAGTCTGTCTGCACTGAGGGCAGCTGTAGATTTTCTTCTTTTCCTCTTCATCCCAGAAGCTTTTAATACAGTTCATGCAGTAGCTGTGTCCACAGGGAATAGTCACCGGATCCTTCAGTAGATCCAAACAGACTGAACAGCAGAATCTTGTTTGATCCATTTGATTCATGTGCTGTGCCGTTTCACCGTCTCTCAGTGACTGTCAGACAGTTTCACTTCCTCTGAACAGAAACAACCTCTGTGCTCTGAAGGGAAACAGATCTCTGCTCTTGTTCACCTCCTACAGGAAATGAGGCTCACCAGCAACTGCATTTACACCATGTTGTTTAGACCCATCCTGATACAGACACATCTGTGAAGGGAGGCACTAAAGAAATATTCTTACAGAGCGACCAAGAGCCATTCAAATGATGCAGGGTGTGGTATGTTTGGTTACAACATGCAGTAACAAGTCTGACCCAGTTAAAGTTTAATAGTTTATCTTTACTTGGATGTTTGAAATGTGACAGTCAACACTCAGCGAGTTCATTTTATATTTCAAAAAGTTCAGCAAAGTTTAGGATGCTGTGATGAATAAAAATAAATGGCACTTTATATTTTGACATTTTCTAATCTTAGTTCATTCTCACACTTACAGAATGATGCATGGGAACAACTGACTCCACTAAATCAAACCTATGTTCAAATGAGATTATGATCATTAAATAGTAACAAATATTTAAATTTAGCAACAACAAATGCAGATCGCTCCACAATGTTTACAAAAACAAGCTTTATCTGAAGCTTCATTCAGCACGTCACTGTTTCAGTACCTGATTCAATGATTTATAAGGAATTGAACCATTGGTGGGATTTGTGCTGTGTTTTGGTGATTTTGTGAGAGCGAATCAGTGTGTGACATAATTATAGACATGGAGCCAGGAAGAGAGGATGCTCTGCCTGTTCCTGAATAAAAACCAGTTCATCAGCATTTCTGCTCCCAGGTCTAAAATGTACATAAGAAATATGACATACACATAATTATAATGATATAACTTATAGTATATTATATATAAACGTACCAGTCTGCTGGTTAATTACATAATCAGGTGGAGGCAGTGACCTCACAACCTCCTATAAGCTTTAAGTTAAGGTTACTTTATTTATACCCACAGGTAAATTTGCTTTACAGAACAATGATAGCATTTGGCCTCCCTTCACAAACACACACACCTAATGAAAGCTGACAAAACACATATTTAGTAATTAAACAAAATGAATCAAATCAAAAACAATTCTTATTGAGTTCAGTGACAGCAGCAGGGACAAAGCTGTTTTTATAATGCTTTGTCCTGCATCTTGGAACTAGAAACCTCCGTCCTGAAGAAAGAAGCTAAATCCACCCCGTAGAGGATGGGAACCATTTTTAAGGATTGATTAAGCATCTGTGGTACCTGTTTAGAGTACAGGGAGTCTAAACAGGCCTGTGACTCATCTATCAGACGACTGGACCATCTCACTAACTAATTCAGTCAATTTTTCTCTGTGACAGAGGTCTGACTGAACCATGCCACCAAACAAAAAGATAAAACAGACTCAATAAAAGAACAAGAAAACAAAGTTCAAATCTTTCGGTCGATGTGGAAATGAGCAAGTTTCCTGAGGCAGTAAAGGCACTGGTGACCCTTTTTACAGACCGATTTGCAATAAAAGTTCAGTTTTTCATTGATTATGGTCCCAAGATATTTATATGATTGCACTTGCTCTATTTTCTGACCTTTAATTAAAGTGACTCTGTGCCCATTTTGTTGTTTCCTAAAATCAATAACCATATCTTTGGTTTTAGATATGTTCAATTGGAGATAAGACTCCTCCCACCACTGAACAAAGTCATCAATGATTGGACCGTGGTGAGTTTCACCCTCTTTCAGTAAGCTGACAATAACAAAGTCATCTGTAGATTTAATGATGGCCCTGTTTTCATATCTGCTCTGACACATGTTTGTAAAGAGAATGAATAATAAGGGCGATAAGAGACACCCTGGAGGAGAAGCTGTGGAGGAGAACACTGGGTCAGACAGAACCCCATTTATTCTCACTCTTTGTGACCTGTCAGTTAAAAGATCTAAAATCCAGCAAACAAGGTTTTTCCTGATTTCAAACTCTTCTAAAAGTCTTTTCATTAAAATATGGGGCTGTGTTGTATTAAAAGCTGAAGAAAAATCAGTGAAAAGAAGTCTTGCAAAAGTCCCTTTACTCTCTACATGTTTAAGAATCAGATTTAGTCCAAAGCGCGTCCTGCACTCCTCTGTTGGGCCTGCACGCAAATTGCATTGGATCCAGCTGATATTCAATCTCTTCCATAATCACATTTCTGATGATGTTTTCAAAGACTTTCATGACAACTCAGGTGAGGCAACAGGCCTGAAGTCATTCAGGACGTTTGGACGACTAGATTTAGGGACATGAACGACGACAGCTTCCTTCCAAAGCGAGGGCACATTTTGTATTTGAAAGGATTTATTGAAAATAAGCTGAAATTTAGGACTGAGCTCTTTAGCACAAGATTTAATTAGGCGGCACTAATGTTATCAGGGCCCTGGCTCTTGTTCACATTAACTGTATGAAAGGCCTTTTGGACATCGCTGAGTTCAGTGATGAAGTGTTGAGTATCTTTCAGTTTCTGTTTCAGTTCAGAAGAACTAAAACGAGCATCAAGCATATTCAAATCTCTGTCTGACTTAAAACCGTCTACAATGATCTGACTGCTGCTCTGGGGATTTTGAAACCCTGATATGGTTTTCATACAAGTCCAGGCAGACCCAAAATCTTTTGCAGCAAATTTGCTTTCAAGAAGGTTTTTGTAGATCTGTTTTGCTTTCAAGAGCTGGATTTTCAAGTCTTTGGTGACTGCCTGAAAGTCAGTAACAGCCCCCTCTTTAAAAGCCTGTCTCTTTTTCCTTAAACAGGATTTGATGCATTTGGTGACCCATGGCTTATTGTTAGGGTACACTTTAGCACGCTTAAGGGGTATAATCATGTCTTTACAAAAAACTGCATATGAGCTAACATCCACCAAAGCATCAAGACTGAATAAAAACTTCCCAATCTGTAAATTTAAAACATTCCTGCAAGGTAAGCACAGATTCTTCTGACCACATGATTGATTGATGATAACATAATTTTTTCACCCCCCGAAAATTCATGTTCAAAGCAACATATCAGCCCGATATCACACAGAACTGTCACATGACATCAAACACAAGCTGTCAGCTCTGCAGAGTGGGCAATCATAATGAAGCAGTTCATTATAAGCTGCAGACTCAAGCTGCTCTTCATGTATTTGTCCACCAGATGTCACCAAAGAGGACTGTGATGAAAGCTTCGAGTAATGAACCGTTTTTCATTACAAGCTTGGCCAACTGACTACAATCTACAATAAACTAATATGGCTTTTCAATCCTCTCTTCAATCACTTGGTACCACCAGGAACCTTTAAATGGGCACTCAAGCTGCCTGGAGACTGTTTTGTCGTGCACATCAGAGAAACCACAGGTAAGACAATCTTATCCAAAAGGTCAGTGTAACAGTATTGTTTTCCACCAGCTTAACCAAACTTCCCACACTAACTGGAATTTCTTCTCCCAGGCAAACATTAAACAGCAGCAGCTGGAAAACTGGAAAACCTAAAGCCAAATAATCAATAAAACATAACAAACTTTTGTATGAGTGAGTATTGATAAACTGAGCATAATTAAACCTCAGTGAAACCACATATAAGTTCTGGTAACTGGCACATATTTATGTTTAATATGTTGTTTTATATTTTGACCAGTTTCAGGTGTTTGTGCGACTGTGTTAACCATCAGTAAAACCACATATAAATCACACTTCTGTGTTTAACAATTACAACACTTGATGCTGTTTTTCTGATTCAGGATTATGTGTGTGATGAGTTGGCCACACAGTTCTTATCTTTCTGCTTCAGACACACACAAAACTGCCGAGGTTGAAGCTTCAGTCTCTTTCTACCCCAGGTCTCACCACATTTCCAAAATGTAAACTCTGAGTCTCATAAGAAATGTGGTTCAAAAAGATGTGCTGATCTATGAATGCATCCTTACTGAAAGCTAAAGATGTCCAGCAGACAAAACAGCAGCTGAATGAACCGTTATCATGAGCGAGTGTACAAACACTATCACAGGAAATAACAGAAATAAACTGGAGTTTCCATTTATACCTGTAGGATTTTTTCAGCTCCATGTCATCTTCCAATATGTCAAAATATGATTTCATTGTATCTTAAACAAATACAAACTTCTTTCTTTTCCCAGAATTTAGACAAATGAACAAAAACTAAATGATTATTTATTTAGGTATTAAAATAGGAAAAATCAGTTTAAATTAGAGCACCATTAAAACAAGAAATTAGAACAGAAATGCCAAAAACACAAAAACAGAACAATAAAGTGTCTTTAAAAATGATTCAAAAACAGTTGTAGGAGCAGTTTTATGAACCATGTTCTGTTAATATACTGACTAACCAGCAGCAACACTCTGACTCAGTGTTTCCATCTGTGTTTATTTCCATCTTTACAGTCAGGCAGAAACATCTCACAGCAGCTGGAAAAACCAGTGAGCACACTTTAGAGGAAAAAAGTGAAAGTTTATGTTCAACTGTAAAATATTCTCTGTAATGTAAATTGTTCTGCTCTCTGACAAACCATCAGAGGTGCAGCACGTGTATCATTTGGTGTTTGAAGCAGAAACAAAAGCAAAGAGTTAAAGGAAGACACATTTGAAGAAGAAGGAAAATGAAAACAAGACGTCACTGAGCAACAACCTGACAGAACGAGAGCCAACAGTTTACTATCAGAACTGAGGCTGATCATTAACAGGGAGCAGCAGGTAACAAGGTCATCAGCAGTGGAGGAAAGTATGGAAGTAATACTCAGCTTCATATTTGAAGATACTCGAGTATCTTAGCTGCAGGTCTGGAACAATGGTTTTATTTCCTTTCCCATTAAACATCTCACACAGCCCCTCATCTGTGACCCTTAGCAAACCCACTGGATATCTACCTGTACATAAAGGAGATCAGATCAGTTCCATCTAGACCAGCTGTAACAGGAAAATGCTGCTTACACTTTGATGCATCACTTTCAGTTTGTCATATAAGACAATATATCAGATTGAGGCATTATTTTCCTGCAGTGAGTAAATCTACTTTGTACTTTACTCTTTTCTTTTAGGTAAAGGCTCTAAACAGTACTTGTACACTGTGGAAATCCCATAAGAACGTCTCCTGAACTCTGAAAAATAACAAAACAAAGACTAAAAGGAGGTCATGGGTGCTGATGATGATGATGATGATGATGAGGAGGAGTAGCATGCATTTAAAAAGTGACTGATGTCCTAGAATACAACAGAACAGTGTCTCTACAAACTTATGAAAACATGACAGTCTTGCATTAGTTTGTATTCTTATGATTTCAAAAAACGAGGGAAAAATCTCCTTGAAATGCACAATTCCTTTTTGTTATTTCTTAGTGTGTGACGTATTTTATTGGCTTTATGATTGGTGCAAACAGTTTCCTGATTCATAATGGAAATAGATTTTAGACACAGGAGGAACACGCAGTGATCAGCAGGAGCAGCTTGGAGTCCAGTCTTCTTCACACTGAGGAGGGACATATATGCAGGAACAGTTGTCATAACTGTTACAACCACCAGATGGCGAAAGAGTCCCACTGCAACTTTAAGCCATGAAGGATGTGTCTTGATGTTTGCTTGTGATAAATCTGCTTTATGTGGGTCTTTTTCAGAAAGTAACAGTAATATGTCTGATTATATGTCTTTAATCAGTAAAGTCTCGCTTTGCTAGAAATAAATAAATAATAATAAAATGTAAACATGCAGCTGTATGTTAGAAGTCAAAGGGTCCTTAAGTCTTCTGTAAATTGACGGGGATCAAATGAAGGACACAAGTATCTGTTCTTACTCTAATAAATGCTGCTTTAATATCCAACAGACTATTTTCCTTCCTCATCAGCAGTAAACAGCTCGACTGCGTCTGTGCATTTGTGTCCTCCATACTTGTTTCCACAGACATCTCAGGCTTGATGCCACGATGCAGTGTAGAAACCTGACAACCCTCTGACTCATGTTCAAATGTTCAAGGACATTTCTCAGGATCATGTATGACCCCTTTTTGACATTTGGACTTTCATTAATAATATTTGTGTTTCTGAGTCATTTTTGTGGAGACTTCTGTCCAACGTAGTGTCCAAATGAAGCCTGAAGCTTTTCTTCACCCTCTTGTCAGATGGTCAGCAACAAAACTCTGTTCCAACCAATGTCTGATAAGAGATGAGACACAGCAGCTGAGCAAATGATCATTTCATGCTGAAGACATCCTCAGACAGAATTAAACACATACATAAACACAGCCTGGTGCCAATAACACAGCTAATGACACTGCTGTATCACTGGCTTTACTGATTAAAGACCATATCTGAAGGAAATCTTTGAACACAACAGAAAGTGACCTTTTAAACCTGCGACACTGATGCTGCATTCAAGGACCATTACAAACATCTGAAAGGACTTAAGAACATGAAGAAAATGTGACTTGTTTCTCTGTAATGAAGCTGTTTTAGTGAAGAAAGTTGAAAGGTCACAGAGCGACTGCTGAATCTTCTGCTCTAAACATGAACTCTGAACTTTGTGATGCTTCAGGAGGAAAACTGCTTCAGTTATTCTCTCAGATTAGTTTCATATTTTCTGCATCAGATTTGAGTGAGATCCTGGAATGAAGACAGAAGAAAAGACTTTGTTCAAAGTTTGATTTATAGTCAAACCTTCCAGTTTATTCACACAATAAAACATCAACACAATATATGAATTCATTCATTAAAATCACAGTTTTTCCTCATTTGTTTGATGATTTTGACAAAAACAAACACAAACACACACACATGGTCTGCCATACTCATGAAGAGAAATGTCGACATTTTTCAATACAAATATTCCAGAAACATTTAGAGGATAGAGAAGTTTACATTTTCATGTGGAGAAATATTTTAGTAAATCAAAATGATGATGAGCAGTGATAGCCTCCATAAACAGTCACAGGAAAGATCTCCTTTAAAAACTCAGAAACATCAAGAGAACAACTAGAAGATGTGGAGGTACCACCCATAATGTTTGACTGACAGCTGATCTCTGTGCAGAAATGATGGAGAGAAAATAAAATGAAACTAAAATACAGATTTAAACCCACAATATGAAAGACTTCAGTCTATTTGAGCTTTAATCAACTCAGCAGTGTCTCCATAATTATAGTAAATCCTCAGTCCAGCATAGAGCGGCTGAGTGAATGTGGTCTGGACTCTGTGGAGGAGAGTCATGGTTTCAGAGACGCTGTAGAAGGACAAAATACCTGCTCTGTGATCCAGGTACACTCCTACTCTGGAGGAACGAGGACCTGAGACAGGAGTTTGGATGTTGTTGTACCGAAATGTAAAACTGTTGTTGTTACAATCTAATGACCAAGATTTGTCATTATGTCCAAACCAGCATTCATTACCCTCCTTTTCTGCTGATATTCTTGTATGCGACTGCTACATAACCTCCTCTCCCTCTCCACTCCACCTCCCAGTAACAACGTCCAGTCAGACTCTCTCTACTCAGGACCTGAAACCAGTCAGTGAATCTGTCTGGATGATCAGAATAAGACTGTTGTTGATTCATTAATGTTACTTTTCTGTTCCCCTCTGATAATAACAGCTGTTTGTTTGCTGTGTTTGGATCCAGTGTGATTTCACATGAATATTTTAAGAATCCAGCTCTGGTCTTTGGCTCTGGTGGATCTGACAGTAAAACATCCACTTCAGTGACTGTCAGTGAGATGTTTGTCCATTCCTCTCTCAGAATGTCCTGTAGTTTATCTCTGACCTCTGACACAGCTGCTGTCACATCCTCAAAGTAGCTCAGAGGACGGATATTGATGCTGGATGAGTCTGTAGACTCACTGAGTGCTGACAGTGAGGGGTAGTTGTGTAGAAACTGGATGTGATCCTCTGTGTGTGAGAGCTGCTTCAGCTCAGCATCTTTCCTCTTCAGCTCAGTGATCTCCTGCTCCAGCTTCTCCTCAAGCTCTTTGACTCGACTCACTTCAGTTTCCTGCTGGGATCTGATCTGCTGCTTCACATCAGAGCTTCTTTTCTGGATGAGATGGATCAGCTCAGTGAAGATCTTCTCACTGTGCTCCACTGTTTGATCAGCAGACTGATTGATGGCCTCCACCTCCTGTTGAAGCAGCTTCACATCTTTCTCTCTGTCCTGGATTCTCTGCTGGATGTTTTGTCGACTCACCTCCAGCTCTCTCTGCCTCTCAGTCCTTTCTGCTGCAGCTGAGACTGTGTCGTGGCCTTTATGTTCATCCACAGGGCAGAGATAACAGATACTCTGCTGATCAGTACGGCAGAACATCTTCATCACCTCATCATGACGAGAGCAGATGTTCTCCTGGAGCTTCTTGGAGGGCTCCACCAGCTTGTGTTTCTTTAATGGAGCCACATCATAATGACGCTGAAGGTGTTTCTCACAGTAAGATGCCAGACAGACTAAACAGGACTTGAAGGCTTTCATTTTTCTCCCAGTGCAGAAATCACAGGCCACATCTTCAGGTCCAGCATAGCAGTGATCAGCAGGAGCAGCTTGGAGTCCAGTCTTCTTCAGCTCCTCCACTAAATCTGCTAACATGGTGCTTTTCTCCAGGACAGGCCTCGCTGTGAAAGTCCTCCGGCACTGAGGGCAGCTGTAGATTTTCTTCTTTTCCTCTTCATCCCAGAAGCTTTTAATACAGTTCATGCAGTAGCTGTGTCCACAGGGAATAGTCACCGGATCCTTCAGTAGATCCAAACAGACTGAACAGCAGAATTTTGTTTGATCCATTTGATTCATGTGCTGTGCCGTTTCACCGTCTCTCAGTGACTGTCAGACAGTTTCACTTCCTCTGAACAGAAACAACCTCTGTGCTCTGAAGGGAAACAGATCTCTGCTCTTGTTCACCTCCTACAGGAAATGAGGCTCACCAGCAACTGCATTTACACCATGTTGTTTAGACCCATCCTGATACAGACACATCTGTGAAGGGAGGCGCTTAAGAAATATTCTTACAGAGCGACCAAGAGCCAATCACATGATGCAGGGTGTGGTATGTTTGGTTACAACATGCAGTAACAAGTCTGACCCAGTTAAAGTTTAATAGTTTAACTTTACTTGGATGCTTTGAAGTTTGACAGTCAACACTCAGTGAGTTCGTTTTATATTTCAAAAAGTTCAGTAAAGTTTAGGATGCTGTGATGAATAAAAATAAATGACACTTTATATTTTGACATTTTCTAATCTTAGTTCATTCTCACACTTACAGAATGATGCATGGGAACAACTGACTCCACTAAATCAAACCTATGTTCAAATGAGATTATGATCATTAAATAGTAACAAATATTTAAATTTAGCAACAACAAATGCAGATCGGTCCACAGTGTTTACAAAACAAACAAACAAACAAACATTATTTTGTAGTTTTTCCTGTGTACACAGTCACAGTGGATTTATGAACATCAGATGTGCTTAAATGAAACTTTCAAGTTTAATTCAAGGTTTTAGTAAAATTTTGCCTGAACTGTTTAGTAATTTTTCACAAAGTGTCCATGTCAGTAATTCATTCAAATGTATTTTGGTCTTAAACTGATCCAGTAAATGTAACTTTTTCTCACCTACTTAATCGAGTATTTTAGTTGTTTAACTGTCATTATAACTAAACTGAACATCCAAAGCTTTTCTCACTGCAGTTTTGTTCTGCAGTTATAGCAGCACTTTGAATCATCCACAGTTTTATAGAACTGTCTGTTGAATTGTTGTTTTGTTTGGTGCAATGCTTGCTTTTATTTGAATATTGATGATAATTTGATATATTTGATTATTTATTACTGGTGCAAACAATTCATTTCTTCATGGTGCAAATATATAGTAGACTCAGGAGTTTAACTCAGTTTTCTTGGCCTTTGTTTATCGTTCATTTAAAATCTTAATGGGTAAAGATCGTCATAATTACATATGAAATTATATGTACAAATTATATGTTCCATTACACTATTAACAGCACAGATTATACAGCAAACATCAGATTCATGGATGGAGCCAGAGGCTAAATGACTGTTCAGTCCTCTTTAGGAAACGATCTTCATATGACGACAAACACGACAACAATCAGCTGTCAAACTGTACAAGAAGTTCACAGTAATGTAAAAGAAGTTATATCACTTTATTTTTAAATGTACGCACTCAGGGTCAGGACTGAAGACACTGATCGAGAAAATACTCTAAATATAAATATTCACCTAAACATTCAAAATTATTCAATTGCATGAAAAGAAATATGAACTCTCTACAATACTGGCTTCTGATTGGTTGAAAAAGCAGGTGCTGAACTTCAGAAGAGCTAAAGCTGCAAAACTGTGTAAACCCAGAGTGGATGCTGCCCTCTGACCTTTCAGAAGTACGATCTTTTTATGAAGACACAGAGGCAGAGTTATTATTCATCACTTTAAAGATGATATTCGTTACATGTTCTTCACTCGTTGTCTAGTAAAGTCCAGAGAATGAGACACATGATTTCAAAACATACAGCTGCATGTTAGAGATCACAGAGTTCTTCAGTCTTATGAGAACTCATGGAGACTAAATGTCAGACACATCAACAGTAAATGTCGTTCCTCCCCCCGTGAGTTTGTGTCCTCCACACTTGTTTACACAAACATCTGAGGTTTGAACAGTGTGCAAAACCACATGTTACAAAGCTGCTGAGCTACTGAATACTGGAATATTTCATTCAATATCACCATCTGACCAAAGGACAAACACAGAGAGGATTAGAGCGCCAAACTTTGTTTCAAACTGCTTTCAGATTTTAGAGGCAAAAAGCAGAATTTCTACCTGGACAAAGAAATCAAAGCAGGAGCAAAACAAGCTTTTTACATTTATTCAAAGGCATTATGTGAATGTACTCTGAGCCACAGCCTCCTAAAGTAAAGACATTTGATCATCTAAACCAGACAGAGTCATGTTTTCAGCAGTGTCTGTATCCTCCATATAGACCATGCCATGGTCCACCTAGGGTGACCAGGTGTCTGACTTTATGTGGGACTACACAGTGCTCAGTCCTTGTTTCCCTGTGCCACACACACATTGAGCCAATGTCCAGTTTTTTTATTGACTCTAGTTTCTGTCGATCGGTAGGCCCACAAAAAAACCCTGTACAGGAAGTAGATTTCATCTCTCTGATAAAAGGAGTTCTAATCCCTGATCCTATGAGTCTGAGCCAGTAGATAATATTGATATGATCATATTTATGCCTTTGTTGTTTCACAAAGGGTTAAAAACATTCACAGGTTGGACTGTGGTTCTCCTTTTAGCGTCTCTGCTGGAATTTTAACTGTGAACCTCTTAGATCCAAACTTCTGAACTGCTCATCTCACAGAGGACAAAAGGGAAGAACCCCGAATCTCTTCTTCACCTCACTTTTATACCTGCTCACCCTTTCTCCCCCCTTCCCTCAGTGGACGTCACATCTTCACACTTGGGCCAATCAGGTTGTTGACATTTGATCATCTGATGTCCACCCACACCTCATCTCTCTCTGATTTACAAGATTTAACACAAAGTTTAAACTTTAAAATCACTTCATTACATTTTCTTTGTTATTCTTAACACAGAAAATTCACATTCAAAAACTTAACACAGAATAAAACAGAGTAGCCAGTAGTGGGACATGGTTCCAGCAACTCTGATGGTGACGGCCCGTTTGAAGCTGAAGCTCCGGCACATGAGTCAAAAAATCAACACACTGCTTCAGAAACGCTGTGCTGAGGCTTGGTTTGACTGAACAGAGTCACGTGATCAATGACGTCTGAAGCTTCATTCAGCACGTCACTGCTTCAGTACCTGATTCAATGATTTATAAGGAATTGAACCATTGGTGGGATTTGTGCTGTGTTTTGGTGATTTTGTGAGAGCGAATCAGTGTGTGACATAATTATAGACATGGAGCCAGGAAGAGAGGACGCTCTGCCTGTTCCTGAATAAAAACCAGTTCATCAGCATTTCTGCTCCCAGGTCTAAAATGTACATAAGAAATATGATGTACACATAATTATAATGATATAACTTATAGTATATTATATATAAACGTACCAGTCTGCTGGTTAATTACATAATCAGGTGGAGGCAGTGACCTCACAGCACAATACTCACAACTATTATAATATTGTGCTTTACATTGTTATATTTAGTGTATTTTTTATTACTAACAAACTACAAGAAGTCACAAGCAACAGGAGAACACACCATGGCACATGTTTACACAAGAACGTTTTATTCATATAAATTATTTATTATTAAAATCGACATAACAGAATTTTTTTCACGTAAAACAAATACATGTTCAAAGCACCATATCAGCCCGATATCAGACACAACTGTCACGTGACATTAAAGAGAAGCTGTCAGTTCATCTCTGCAGAGTGGGCAATCATAATGAAGCAGTTCATTATAAGCTGTAGATTCAAGCTGCGCTTCATAGTTTTGTCCACCAGATGTCACCAAACAGGACTGTGTTGAAAAGCTTCGAGTAATGAACCGTTTTTCAATCCAAGCTTCAGAAAGCTTCATTTGGACATCAGAGGCCGTCTGATGTTAACTGGCAGCCCTTTATAGACTGCTGCTACTTTACCCTGAAGCCAAACCACTATCTGGGGTTACATACTGAACCAAGCTACACACACATTTCACACACAATCAAGAGAAACCACAGGTAAGACAATCGTATCCAAAATTCTTGTCTGCAAGCAAAATACAAAAACATAAGAACAAGCAAATACACTTTTGTTTGAGTTAAATATCAATATTAAAATTACCCATGTGTGTTTATATGGTTAAGTAATGAAGACGACCTTCATTATACCCTCACACACACACACACACACACACACACACACACACACACACGCTGTATGAAGCTTTGAGAAATGAACATTTTGTGAACCACTTGGCTGGAAGACTCAACTGCTTCTAGGTGCACATGGAGTAAAGGCAGGAAAGGCACTCACACGAGCTAGCTGCTTACCCTAACCATCAAAAATGAATGCCTAACCCTGACCCTTACCCTAAACCTAACATAACCTAATTGTAACCCTGACAATAAAACCTGCCTGTTTGTCCCCACGAGTATAGAAAACTACCAAGTTTTGGTCCCAGCGAAGATGTTAATACCAGCTCTGGTAAAAAGCAGCTCTGATATTTAATGCTGAGCATTCAAACTGGGCAAACTTTAAAATGAGATGCCTGACCATCACTCCTGAACCCCAGAAAGTTTACACTCATTTAAAGCCACCTGTTTCATTTGCTGCACGGTTTGAGCTCCAGCAGGTGAAGGACAATTTTTAAACCGTTTTCTGGCGTTTAACCTCTTTCACCAAACTAATAAAAACGTAATAAAAGCAGCTATTTAAGCAGTAAGACTTCAGACAGATACCAACAGGTCGACTTGGGCTGTATTTTTATGCATTCATCAAAGATTCAGTAAAAGGACTCGATGTTACAATCCCTGACAATGCATTGCTTTAAATGGAGAAAATCTTGAGTGATGGCTGTTATGAGGAAAAGCAGCCCAGAAACTTGACCAGCGGCACACATCGTTGTGTGCCTAAACTTTCGTTCTTTTACCCAAGCTAATCTGCCCTTTTTCCTTGGTTAGATTTAAAGAATTTAAAATTCAAAATAGTTAAACTCAAAGGTTTGAGCAAGTCCAGGCATACCTGTAAAAAGAGAGCAGTTGCTCATAAGTTTACGTTATACCTGCATTATTGACACAGTATTGTCACTTCATTGTAATCGTCAATACACGGTTATCATGAAACTCATAACAGCCAACAAACAATCGATCAGTCGACCCTTGTTTTTGTTTACAGTTACTACATTATTATTATTATTGTTTTACACGTGCTTCCTATTTTGTTCCCCTCAGAGAGTCGCGGTGCATCTTGTGCAGCAATAGGATAAAAAATAAAATTCAAGCTGGAATATTTCAAGATGAGGCGCGTGCTGGAGCTGATGGCTGACTGGTGAGCTTTAAGGGTTCAGTGATGTTAAAAAAGATTCTTGTTTTAATTAAAGTGATTATCATGGTTGAACAGGTTAGAGCTCATGTCTGATGCAATAACATGTTTCTGTAATGTTAGAGTGACTTTTGAGGTGATAAAATTAAGGACAGGTGGACAATAATCACACACAAGAAACGTTGTTGGGACAAAAAAAAAATCGCACCACTTCTCAGTAAATGGAAGGAAAACTTGACGCACGATTCCAGTAGAGAAAGTAGAGTAGAATCAAATTTCAGCACATCATTCCATTTTCATGTACAGCGAGAACAACTAATACAAATCTCACCGTGTCCGTCTGTGTCGTGTTAGAGATGCTCGTCCATCCGTTTAACATTTAACAACCAGAACATCTGCTGTTTCAGTTTGTCCATGCAGCGCTGCGGTTTAGCTGCAGGCGGCGCTGTTTCACGTCTCAAACGACACTGGGGGGATGAACTGCTGACACCAGTATTTCTTGATGGCTGGCTTTTTTTTCCCTTTTTGATACCACACAAAAAGAAAATGGGAAGTTTTTGTTTAACAGGAGGAAAAGGTGCGTTTATTGGGGACTATTTTTCATGGCGGATTAGTCAACCTGTTACTTTTGGGGCAGCACAGTGATGCATGTGGGTCTGTGTTCATGGTAATAAAGGAACATTTCAGTCGTCTTTGGACAGCGGTGCAGTGCTGTTAGGAGGAAGTTTGTGGCTTTCTGGGTGTCGTACAGCTTAATAAACCTCGTAATGAGGCACACAGGAAGCCTCCTAATCACACACCTGGACCACCTGATGCACTGATAGATATACTGTAATCTTTATAATGAAGCTGAAAGCTTTTTAAGGGGTTCAAAGGTCCAGAAATTCTCACTTCTCATTTTAGCCGCACATAACCAGCCGTGCAGGTGGTGTCAGTATTTCATCCTCCGGCTTCAGGATTTTACCACATCGAGTCGTTTACCTCCGTGTGTTGCTTCATATGTGGCATCATTTCCAGACTGTGACTACAGACAAAGACTGAATCTTTACGAGCTCCTTCAGGCAGATGTAGGTTTTACCTTCTTCTTCTTCTTCTTTTTTTAAAGAAAAAAAAACAATCAGTATTGTATTTATTTCCAAACAGTGTTTTTGAATGACTGAACGATCGCACTGATGAGAGGCAACATGTAGATTTGTGGATGCACTGTTTACAGATGCCTTGGTTACTTGACTTCTGTCAATAAAAATGTGAAGAAAAAATTAATAAAAGAGAATTACAGAAACTGCTGCTTTGTGTTTCTTCTTCTGTCTGCAGTCGTTTATCTGCCGCGTTCCCTCCAGCTGGTTTATCTTAACAGGAATTGAAACACAGAAGAATAACAATTAAAAACAACCCATTGAGCACATGTGGTTTTATACATTTCTTATATGTTAGATTTCTGTGGTTTGCAGTTCTTTAGATGTTATTCTGGGTTCTTTTGTGACCTGGATGAGTCACTGGTAGCTTCTTGGAAAGTTCACCTCTCCGTTGTTCACTGGAGCCCCAAAGCCTTACAAACATCTGCAGACTAATAGATGCCAACAACTTTGTAATTTTTCTCATAAGTTTTCTTGAGCGTCTTTACATCGTGGTGTGATGTTTGTTTTTCTGAGCTTTTAGCCTGCTTCACTTTGACAGACAGGTTCTGTTTGAGTGATTTCTGGATTTCTAACGAAATCATCATTTATAAAACACTTTTTTACTTACTTGGGTTATTTTTTATCTAATATTAAAATTAGTTTGATCTTAAAATACAGGCCATATTAAAGAGAAATGGAAACTAGAACTAAATTGATGAGTTACGAACCCTCATCCTAGAGAAAAGAGTGTTCGTGGAAAAGATCACGGAGAAGAAGAAAAAACGCTTCAGCTTCTTCTGGAGAAAGAGCACTCCTGCTTTTTCTACTTTTTCTACTTTTCCTTCTGCTGATGTCACCCCGTCTTCCTCCTCCACCGTTGCATCGTAATTTTCACCTTAACTCCTAACACCTGCCCCATCTCCCCCCCCCCTTTCTCTCTTTCACCCTCACCCCCCAACCAGTCCCGACAGTTGACTGGCCCCTCTAGAGCCTGGTTCTGTCATAGGTTTCTTCCTGTAAAGGGAGTTGTTCCTATCCACTGTCGCACCCAGTGCTTGCTCAGAGGGCATAGTTGGGGTTCTCTCTCCTCTCTTTCCTCCTTTCTATCCCTTTCCTTTACCCTCTTCTTTACCCCCCACCCTCCCCCTTTCTATTCCCCGCTTTTCTATTTCCTTAATAATTTAATAATAAACACAATTGGCTACATTTTAAATGTGTCTGATCAACGTCTTCATTCAAGAATGAATTGTCTTTCTCACGGAGTCATGTGTATTTTGTGTTTTCCTCGGGCTGGTGATCCCCGCGGTCGTTCAGCCCCGGAGTCCAGAGTTTTAGTGTTTTAATCACATTTAGTGTTACATTTTAGATCACCACAATAGGATATCCATAATTTAGGATTCAGGCATTTGTTTTAGTTCAATATCGTAATCATTCTATGACTGAGTAGTTTACAGAACCTTCAGTCTGCACCAATAACTTCTGTTGGAGCTATTTGTTCTTATTTTTTATTATTTTGAAATTAGTTAAAGTTTGTTGTTAGTTTACTTATATTTTGCGGTGTATTTACAAGTTTATTTGTAGGTTAATATTTGTTTCAATGTTTTGTTTGTTTGATGTTACCTTGTGAAATTAGTCAGTAAAAGCTGTAGGGCCATTTTGTTTCTATAAATAAAGAGACTGGTATAGGACCAGCATGCACTGGGGTGAGCCTATGGTTTTTTACTAGAGCAGGAGAAGCAGCAGGACGTAACTAAAAATGGATCTTGTTATTGCTTGCCAAACTGGATAAAATAAACCATAAAAACGCAACTTTAAAGTTTGGACAGTGGACTTCTGTTGCCTGCGTACGAAATATTATCTCAGTGCAGCAGTGGCTTGTGGACTTTTAATTGTGGGATGTTTGGTTTGTCAAACAAAAGGAATTGCCACTACAAAAAGTAAAAAACCTGCCCGTGGACAAAGGAATAATCCTTCATTAATGGATATGTTGGATATATGGATTTCAAGGATCACCGTCGAACTCGAATAAAAGTTACTGGATCGTCTGTAAGTACTCCAGACGGATTTGATGTTGAGGCCTGGATCAACATGTCACTCGTTCATCAAAGCTGGTGAGTGATAATATTGTTTAAGCCGTAAAGGAAAACGATGAAGCTATTGGAGTTTAAAGACATTATTTCACTACAAAGACTGATGAACTGAGTTTTGATGTACTAAATTTGTGCATAATAGCATCACTAATTGAAACATGCCAACGGCCTCTGTGGAAATGTTTGTTCACTGCAATCATGTTTGCGCTTTATGCTATGGATTCTCAGTGTGCTGTGCATCTTTAGAATGTTTGAAATAATCCAAGAGGACAATAAAAATGTCGGATATTAAGAGTAAACAAGAGAGTAAACAAGAGGATGACACTCAGATGCAAGCAGAGAAAAGAAGCATCAAATTTACGCCAAAAGGTTTGGATTTGTATATAAAGACATGCCAAGAAAAGCGGAGTTCAATGTGTAAGCAAGCATCTAAATACATGGGGAAAATTTCTGCTTTAATGACCTCACATGAGAAGGTTAAGGAAGTGTCTTCTGAATTTGGGAAGTTTATTAAATGCTATCAAGATGCAAACGCTTTGCAAGAATCCTTTTTAAGTTTGCCACTGCCAGAAGATGAAGTGAAAAGGCAAAGCGCACATTTTCGGTCTAAGGTGACAGCATTCTCTGTTTTTATGGACAAAGTAAAGGTTTGGTTGCAGGAAGCAGGCGAGCCGTATACTGAACAAAGCAATACTGCTCTTAATGATCAAGCTGTTGAAAGTTTGGATGAAATAAATCCTGAAGACAGTGTCTCTAATATCTCAAGTGTAAAGCCACCTTCAAAAACATTGTCACAGCAAAGTCGAATTTCATCAACATCTTCCGCACGCGTTAAAGCTGCAGCTGACAAGGCAGCGTTCATGGAGCGACTCGCTGCATTAAAGAAAAACATTCTATTGAAGCGCAAGAGGAAAAACTGAGAAAAGAAAAGGAGAAATTATCCTTGGAAACAGAGTTGGCAGCAACTAAGGCAAAGCTTCGTGTCTTAAAAATAAACTCAGCTTGTAGCTCTGAGCATTCTGATGGCATGAACTCTTATTTTGAAAGAGGGCACGTACAAGAAGCGCCTTGTGCTGATACATTTGTTCCGGCAGAAAGAGATTACTCTGGTACAAATTCTGCATCTGAATCACAAGTAATCATACCTAGACAAAGTCAAAACCAACATCAGGTGGATGAGGTGATGATAAAAGTTGATGATTCAGCTCAAGTGACGCAGCAAACACAGCCTCAGTCTCCTACTTTGACTGAGAATTGCACGAAGGAGATTGTAAATATTATGCAAAAACAAAATGACATCACTACTTTGCTTGTAAAACAAAACTTATCTTCTGTCCTTCCAGCTAGAAACATCCCTATGTTTGATGGAGACCCTTTACAGTACAGATCATTTATGAATGCCTTTGAAAATGGAGTGGAAGCTAAAACTGATAACTGGAGCGACTGTCTGCATTTTTTAGAGCAGTTCACTAGGGGGCAGCCTAAAGACTTGGTGCATAGTTGTCAGCATTTACCTCCTGAGCAGGGCTATTCCACAGCCAAATATCTTCTTGAAGAACATTTTGGGAACGGAAATAAAATTGCCTCTGCATATATGGAGAGGATTGTGAGTTGGGCACCTATTAAAAGTGAGGATGTGAAAGGTCTACAGTCATTCTCTCTTTTTCTTCAAGGACGTTCGAATCTAACACAGCAAGTTGTTTATATGAAGGAGTTGGATTTGCCCTCAAATATGAGAATGATTGTTATGAAACTTCCATACAAATTGAGGGGAAAATGGAGAGTTGTTGCCTATGAACTGCAGGAACAAAATGGTCACAGAGCAGTGTTCACTGATCTGGCTGACTTCATAATAAAACAGGTGAAAGTAGCATAAGATCCAGTGTTTGGCAACATCCAAGACTCACAATCTGGAAGCAGCTTTAAAGTTTCAAGTTCCACCAAGCAAAGAAAAAAGGGAAGTAGTTTTGCCACTAATGTCAGTACGGTTCCAGGAGTCAAAACTCAATCAACTGGAAGCTGAA
Source organism: Simochromis diagramma (assembly GCF_900408965.1). Taxonomy (NCBI): domain Eukaryota; kingdom Metazoa; phylum Chordata; class Actinopteri; order Cichliformes; family Cichlidae; genus Simochromis; species Simochromis diagramma. The sequence goes on along the minus strand of NW_024386846.1, from coordinate 26,716 downwards.
CAAATTCCACTGTTCTGCATAGTTGTTTGTTTTGTTCACACAGCAATCATTTACTAGAGAATTGTAAGCAGTTTAAAGCTAAAATGCATCGAGATAAGTTGACTTTTATCAAGGAAAGGGGAATTTGTTTTGGTTGTTTAAAAGTTGGTCACATAAGCAAAGACTGTAGGAGTCGTTTGAGACACAGCAGCTGAGCAAATGATCATTTCATGCTGAAGACATCCTCAGACAGAATTAAACACATACATAAACACAGCCTGGTGCCAATAACACAGCTAATGACACTGCTGTATCACTGGCTTTACTGATTAAAGACCATATCTGAAGGAAATCTTTGAACACAACAGAAAGTGACCTTTTAAACCTGCGACACTGATGCTGCATTCAAGGACCATTAAAAACATCTGAAAGGACTTAAGAACATCAAGAAAATGTGACTTGTTTCTCTGTAATGAAGCTGTTTTAGTGAAGAAAGTTGAAAGGTCACAGAGCGACTGCTGAATCTTCTGCTCTAAACATGAACTCTGAACTTTGTGATGCTTCAGGAGGAAAACTGCTTCAGTTATTCTCTCAGATTAGTTTCATATTTTCTGCATCAGATTTGAGTGAGATCCTGGAATGAAGACAGAAGAAAAGACTTTGTTCAAAGTTTGATTTATAGTCAAACCTTCCAGTTTATTCACACAATAAAACATCAACACAATATATGAATTCATTCATTAAAATCACAGTTTTTCCTCATTTGTTTGATGATTTTGACAAAAACAAACACAAACACACACACATGGTCTGCCATACTCATAAAGAGAAATGTCGACATATTTCAAGACAAATATTCCAGAAACATTTAGAGGATAGAGAAGTTTACATTTTCATGTGGAGAAATATTTTAGTAAATCAAAATGATGATGAGCAGTGATAGCCTCCATAAACAGTCACAGGAAAGATCTCCTTTAAAAACTCAGAAACATCAAGAGAACAACTAGAAGATGTGGATGTACCACCCATAATGTTTGACTGACAGCTGATCTCTGTGCAGAAATGATGGAGAGAAAATAAAATGAAACTAAAATACAGATTTAAACCCACAATATGAAAGACTTCAGTCTATTTCACTTTAATCAACTCAGCAGAGTTTTCAACCCACATCCCAGAAGAGATTATAAATACATTATTGTAAATCCTCAGTCCAGCATAGAGCGGCTGAGTGAATGTGGTCTGGACTCTGTGGAGGAGAGTCATGGTTTCAGAGACGCTGTAGAAGGACAAAATACCTGCTCTGTGATCCAGGTACACTCCTACTCTGGAGGAACGAGGACCTGAGACACGAGTTTGGATGTTGTTGTACCAAAATGTATAACTGTTGTTGTTACAATCTAATGACCAAGATTTGTCATCATGTCCAAATTTAGATTCACTCCCTTTTCTGCTGATATTCTTGTATGCGACTGCTACATAAACTCTTCCCCCTCTCCACTCCACCTCCCAGTAACAACGTCCAGTCAGACTCTCTCTACTCAGGACCTGTTTATACGAAGTGAATCTGTCTGGATGATCAGAATAAGACTGTTGTTGACTCATAAATGTTACTTTTCTGTTCCCCTCTGATAATAACAGCTTTTTGTGTGCTGTGTTTGGATCCAGTGTGATTTCACATGAATATTTTAAGAATCCAGCTCTGGTCTTTGGCTCTGGTTGTGACAGTAAAACATCCACTTCAGTGACTGTCAGTGAGATGTTTGTCCATTGCTCTCTCAGAATGTCCTGTAGTTTATCTCTGACCTCTGACACAGCTGCTGTCACATCCTCAAAGTAGCTCAGAGGACGGATATTGATGCTGGATGAGTCTGTAGACTCACTGAGTGCTGACAGTGAGGGGTAGTTGTGTAGAAACTGGATGTGATCCTCTGTGTGTGAGAGCTGCTTCAGCTCAGCATCTTTCCTCTTCAGCTCAGTGATCTCCTGCTCCAGCTTCTCCTGAAGCTCTTTGACTCGACTCACTTCAGTTTCCTGCTGGGATCTGATCTGCTGCTTCACATCAGAGCTTCTTTTCTGGATGAGATGGATCAGCTCAGTGAAGATCTTCTCACTGTGCTCCACTGTTTGATCAGCAGACTGATTGATGGCCTCCACCTCCTGTTGAAGCAGCTTCACATCTTTCTCTCTGTCCTGGATTCTCTGCTGGATGTTTTGTCGACTCACCTCCAGCTCTCTCTGCCTCTCAGTCCTTTCTGCTGCAGCTGAGACTGTGTCGTGGCCTTTATGTTCATCCACAGAGCAGAGATAACAGATACTCTGCTGATCAGTACGGCAGAACATCTTCATCACCTCATCATGACGAGAGCAGATGTTCTCCTGGAGCTTCTTGGAGGGCTCCACCAGCTTGTGTGTTTCAAATGCTGAGGATACAAAATGAGGCTGAAGGTGTTTCTCACAGTAAGAGACCAAACACACCAAACAGGACTTGAAGGCTTTGATTTTTCTTCCAGTGCAGACATCACAGGCCACATCTTCAGGTCCAGCATAGCAGTGATCAGCAGGAGCAGCTTGGAGTGCAATCTTCTTCAGCTCCTCCACTAAATCTGCCACTAATATGTTTTTCACCAGGACAGGCCTCGGTGTGAAAGTCTGTCTGCACTGAGGGCAGCTGTAGATTTTCTTCTTTTCCTCTTCATCCCAGAAGCTTTTAATACAGTTCATGCAGTAGCTGTGTCCACAGGGAATAGTCACCGGATCCTTCAGTAGATCCAAACAGACTGAACAGCAGAATTTTGTTTGATCCATTTGATTCATGTGCTGTGCCGTTTCACCGTCTCTCAGTGACTGTCAGACAGTTTCACTTCCTCTGAACAGAAACAACCTCTGTGCTCTGAAGGGAAACAGATCTCTGCTCTTGTTCACCTCCTACAGGAAATGAGGCTCACCAGCAACTGCATTTACACCATGTTGTTTAGACCCATCCTGATACAGACACATCTGTGAAGGGAGGCACTAAAGAAATATCCTGGCAGTGACAAGAGTGAGGGTGTGGTTTGTTCATTACAAAGTATTAGAGCCTCCTTAAGATAAAACTACTTATTTTGAGGTTAAAGTTCACATTTTCTTTCCAAGAAATAGTTGAAATATCTGGAGATTACAGTTGTTGTTTCAAGATAAACTACCACAGCTTCTGTACCCTCAACAAAATGCTTTATATAGATGAGTTAATGAAAGTGTGTGTGTGTGTGTGTGTGTGTGTGGCAGTTAAACCACAGGAGAGACTGTGTTTGTTTTATACCAAAACCATTGTTTTTGTAAGAAGTGAAACCATTAAAAAAGAAGTTACATTGTCAGTACATTAGAAACACGTCACATAAATAATCTAGTGCTGTAACAAGTATTAAAATGATTAAAAACAGATTCATTTAATATGCTTTATAAATGTATTTAAAAAGGAAGTACAGGGAGCACAAGTGTGTTTGTGTGTCTTTATAAAGAATGCTATATTTTTATATATGATAAAGTTTAATGTTCGATATTGTAGTTGTAATATTTTGAATGGACTCAAGCAGCATTTTTTGTCAGAGTTGTGCTGAGAGATTTATACAGACTCTAGCAAAGGAAACTGTGGCCATGTATTGTAAATGGGACTGAAGCAGAAGGTCTTTCCTTTGCATTGAATGTAATGATTCCTGAAGCTGTTCAAAGACACTATTGTGAAGAACAAACCTTCCTGTGAAGATAACAGCAGCTCAATCTGTGCGCCTTCTCTATTCTTTACCACAGCACCACACGTTGTTGGCACAGGAAACCAGTTGCATCTGGTCAAAAGGAAAAAAACAAACAAACAATCTTGCTGACAATGCACCGATTCAAGGATAACCATGGTTACACCCTTGTGGATTACAGAGGATGTATTTTGTATCACAAGACAGGATAAGACGGCTGATCACTTTGTTTCACTAACTTATCTAAACCTGGCATTTTGTAGAGGGTCACAGTGTCACAGTGCCTTCGCCCTGCAACTCCCTCGTTCCCCAAGTCTGTCTCATTGTTGATTACCTGTTTGCCACAGGCCAAGTATTTCCTGTTTGCAAATAAAGTTTGTGAAATTCAAGAGAGTGCTTCGCATTGTGTCTGCATCTGGGTTCACGTTAACACAAAATGATCAATACTTTATTTTTGTCCTGTCTGGAACTGTAGCAATCAGAATTATTGTCTGAAGGCCGAGAAAAATGCCCAACAGATTTACTTTCCCAAGTGGGCCTTTTGCTATACTGGTCCACTTGAATGTCATAGTTTGTTTGATCTTTATTAGTTATTTTTATTCTAAAGTATTGTAATCAGGCCAGACTGGACTCAGGGACGGGAACAAAAAACAAAAACAACAAACAAAAAGAAAACAACACAGTAGCAAAATTAGAGCAACACCCAACACATGCATAGGTAACAGTAAATAATAAATGCTGAATCTTTTTAAGCAGTACACAAAATCAATAATGCTTGATATGTTGAGGCAGCAGCCACCCAAGATAGTGTGAGTCTGCAAGTACCTGCGTGCACACGTGAGTGTGTGAGCGCTGGTATTCATAAGGTTTCTCCATGCAAGTGTCTGATAGTACGTATTCTGTCTCACGGGTATTTCTGAGGCATGTTTTTTACAAGTTTGTTATATGACAGGTCAGAGTCGTTTGTTCTGTAAGTAATGGGATCAACGTTTCAATGAATGGGTCTATTCCTGATCTCCTAATGGCAAACCTGCCATCTAGTGGGTTAACGGGGAAGCGCCAAGTGAGGGGATGAGCAGGAGTTTTTCTCCAAGCAAAGGTCCATTTCTCCATGTCTCTGACAATTCCTGCATCTGTTGCTCTTGAAAAGGCATCTGTAAATGTCATCATCTGTAAGTGTCATCATCTGTAAGTGTCATCATCTGTAAGTGTCATCATCTGTAAATGTCATCATCTGTAAGTGTCATCATCTGTAAGTGTCATCATCTGTAAGTGTCATGGGCCTGGCTCTGCCACCCAGGAATCATGTGTTGTTTTTGGGTTAGATGAATATTTATTAGTTTCATTTGTCTTCTGGAGTGCTTATGGTTGGTTGTTGGTGTGATCTACTCCTGGTCCCTCACTTCCCTGTTTATAAGTTGGAGTGAGTGTGTGTTGCGTGTGTGTGTGTACCATGGTATGTTGGATTTGCTGCCATACCAGGCCCAGAGAGCCTCCCGTCTTTGAGCCAGCCACACCTGGGATTAATCACTCACCTGGTGCCGAGGTGCCTAATCAAGGAGCCCTACTTAAGAGGGCAGTGGACACAGTGTGGGATTGTTACACTACGAGCACAGTTAGTTCTTCAGTGCTTTGATCGTGGTTTCTGTTATCTCCTGTGGAATGTTTTAAGTGTTGTTGTCAGATGGTGGATTGGACTGTACTGAATGTGGCGCCTCTAGTTTCTAGGTCAAATGCAGAAACGTGTGGAGGGAGCAGCACACTGTGTACATAGGCACCAAGGAGGACAAAACTTCACCACATATCAAGGATCTTGAGGAATCACGGCCTGGGAATTGAGAGCACACTGTGGATTGTTGGCACTGTTTCATAGCTTCTTGTAAATAAACACTTTTTCCATTCAGAACGTTTCGTATTTGGGTCCTCCTTCAACCAACCCTGACAGTAAGTGTGGCGAAATGATTGATTGATCTCACTTATCGGTACCTTGTTCAGTGAAGCGATGACATCATTGTGTGTTTAGGAAGTCTGTTACATTACTAGTGTAAGCTAGCTCGCGGGGCTTTGTTTAGCCTGCTGGTATTAAAGATATCAGCGTACGTTTTTGCTGCATCACTGGACATGCTATGTTCATTTAGTGTTGATGTTGAGATCTTGTATTGGTTGTTTACACATGGCAACTATATTGAATGTAGCATTTGTGTTTTTGTATGGAGACTAAATATACCTTATTGTTTCTGTTATTACAGTTTTACAGAAAGAAAAAGAAATGGAAGTATTACAAGTGGTACAATCAGTAAAGCTCTGAAGAATGCGACACAGCTTCCTGAGTGTTCACTGAATAATTTAATGTTTAGCTCTCTTCATAAGCTGAGTAGTAACATTTAGCTGAGGGCAGAAGAGTACGTGTGGGGAGCCATAGCCCTGCCCCCCAGGACATGAAGCAGGCATGAAGGAGATCCCGGCCCCAGACATCCAGAGGTCCCCCAGAGCGCGAGAGCCCAAGGAGGACCACCGGAGGGGTAGCTGTGCCACCCTCCCACAAAGAGCTGAGGAGAGCCCCAGGCTGGGGTGACCCAGGCGTCCGAGAGCACACCACCCCCCGGAAGGGGCATGACCGGGCCACGGGCGCCAGGCCCCGTCAAGCAGCTGCCAGGATCGAGACTGGTACATATCTGAGCACCCACCCCTGGACACCGAGAACCACCAATGCACCGACACCTGAGAGCATCAGCCACCAGCAGGGAGTTTTCGGGGGAGACAGGCCCCCCCACTCCTGGGGGGGCCTGAGATGTTCCCAGAGAGGCGGAGACTCGACCTGACACATAGACATAGAGCAGCTGGCACACACAGACACAAGCACGCATCACCAGCCTCATTCCAACAAATACAAATATTCAGGACTTGCCCAATGTGGAGACAAACAGAAATGAACACACATTCACACTCCCCAAACATACTCTATACCCCCAGGTCCAGGTACCATCGTGCCCAGAGGGGCAGTCAGCCCCGAGAACCAGAAGATGTTACCCTTTTCCCTGGGGTGGAGGCAAGCAGACTGTCCGCGGCCCTGCAGCCACAGGGATGTCTAGCGTCTAACCTTCTTTTATCCTACTTCTGAGAAGTTTGTTTCTGTTTTGAAAGGCAGCTACTTTTGTTTTCAAGTGGCTTCTTCTTTAAAAATGTTAAAAACTAAAGACAGTATTTTGGATTTTGTCTCACTGGCTCTCTCCAGAGTTTATTCAGTAAAGAAATGAACTGAATTTTTTTACATGGGTGACAAAATGCATACAACATGTTAATAAAAGGTCTTATTCTCTGTAAACAACATTTAACTTAAGGTAAGGAGCCACTTGCTTTTTGAACATGTTCAGGATCACAGTGCACAGATTGTGAAGTGTCACACTCCGTGACTTCCAGTTTCTGTAGATATGACGGTGTCCTACAATAGAAGAGAAATCCTTTTTATGGATCGAGGAATTCAGTAAGGACTCTCCTGACCCTCTTCCCTTCTGATGTCATGCAGTCAGCTCTGTGGTAAGTCTGTGTGGCTGCTTGTCCTTGTCCTGCTGAATTACTTCAGTGACTATATTCTCATCCATCATGTCCTTGTTGGCCTCACAGTAGTTATGGAGCACAAAACAGGCATAAATGACAAGGAGAAGTTCGTTTAGATTAATGTCCATTGACCTTTGCAATGCTCCAAACCGTGCTTTCAGTCTGCCAAAAGCACATTCAATGACCATTCGAGCTCGACATAAGCATAGTCCAACATACTGTTCCTGAGCAGTGCTTCCCCAGTTTGCGTGCTCTTTCATTAGGTAAGGAAGCAATGGGTATGCTGGATCCCCAATAAGAAAAACTGGAATCACCTCATGTTCCATGATTTGTTTGTTTTGGAAGAAGGAATCATGCCACTTTTCAAATGTGTGTTCAGCATGGAATTTGCAAAAATAGGTGCGTCGTGTACACTGCCTGGTTATTTCACCACAACATTAATAAATTAACTACCTGTAGTCACCGTTGGCTTGTATGTTCATAGAAAACCTCCCCTTCCTGTTAATATAGTCCATAGAATTTGTGGATGGTTGCTTTATTTCCACATGGGTCCCATCCACAGCACCAATACACTGAAGAATCCCATAGGCTCGGTAAAACCCGCTACAAGTTCCTCTACTTTGGACTCTGTGAGTGGTAACTGTATAAACACAGGGCCCAAGTGAACAGTAACTGCCGTACATACTTGTCTTACTATTTTTGACACCACTTGCCTTGATAGACCGAAAGCGTTTGCAGTCTTTCGTAACCTCCCCTCATCAGCTAAATAATAAAGTGTGCATTCAACTTTTTTTACAACACTAACGGGCAAACTCATTTCGGTTGTTTGGCCTTCGATGTGTGGATGAAGTGGCTGACAGAGAGACAAAAGTGAAGTGCTCGACATGCAAAAATGTTCTCTCGCCATTCTTCTGGAAGAACCGTCTCGCTTTCAAAGTTGTCCCACCAAGCGGTGGTCCGACCCGGTCTAGTCCAAAACCGACGACGTGGTTGGCGTCGGGATTTAGGTTGTGAGAGCGTCTGTGTAGAATTTAGAAGCCACGTCCAGAGTTCACTGTGACAACTGTCTTTTGAAATGGAGGGACAGTAACTGTGTGTATATGTAAGCCTGTTAAAACTTCAGAGAGTAAAATTATCAGTAACTTTTGTCTAAGTCCGCCATTGTACAAATTCATCTTCCCGAAACAATAACGCGGCGCACAGCGTGATGTCAAAAAAAGGCGCACACCTTTAACGTTGCGTTTTCTCAGTTTTTCTCGTCCACACCTAAACGCTAAAACTGAGTTTTTGAAAATCTCCACCCTGGCAGGACTTTTTAAAAATCTCCTTTTTCAGGGACCCAAAACGCAGTTTAGTGTGGACGAAAGGCCCAAACGCACAGAAAAATCTGTGTTTTCAAAAATACCCATGTACGTGTGGACGTAGCCGCTGATATTTGGCAGGCAACACCCAGGAATTTCAAACACTTCAGCAAAATATGTGGAGTTATAATGAAGAAACTTTGTACTTAATGTCACAATATTTTGTAATCTTACTTCCTTCTGACACTTTTGGAATAAGACATGGGAACAACTGTCTCCAATAAATCAGACTAATTACCAAGTAACTTATTCATAATGGAAACTCCAATTTAAGAATTTAAAAGATGACATCATCAAAACCAAACAAACAGTCCATTTAAATTACTAACGTTTTTGTAAGTGTGTAAGAAATCTTCTAAAAATTCTTTTTTGACATATAAATGGAAATATAAGTGCAGACATTTTCTTTGCAAAATGATAAATAAAATCTGTGTGATAAAGGAAGGTCTGTGAAGTGTAAGAGAAACAACAACACACAAATACATCAAAGCAAATCTTTAACAAACATTTCGAGCTCACAGAAGTTTACAGTTTCATGTAAACGTCAGTCGTGGCCTTTATGTTCATCCACAGAGCAGAGATAACTGATACTCTGCTGATCAGTACAGCAGAACATCTTCATCACCTCATCATAACAGGACTTGAAAGCTTCAGTTTGTGTTAAGTGAAATGATTACACGTGTTGAAGCCCTTACTCTTAATGTCACAGGGGGAACTTTGGTTGAGACTTTACGGTACAACTTGTTGTGACATCATTACTATGTTTGTTACGGGCTCTCACCATGATGGTGGGGCGCTGTATGTAGATGAAGATGGACTCTGCTCTTTATGTTAAATAAATATGCCCAAAGGCTAAAGAGTAGTGATGGGCAAAGCCAGGCTTCAAAACAATCTGACACCATCTCCACAGCGACACCTGCTGGACAATTTGGTTATCGTCACATCTTGATGATGCTGTTCTGTGAAACAGTGACACAGACGAGCCGTGCACAATTAAAACAAAGCTACTTATTATATCAGACAGTCAATAACTGCGATCAACACGTTATTTTGGAGAAATTCTCACAGAACGAAGGAAAGAAAAATGATGAGACTGTTAAAGACAGCAATCTGTGAATGTAGTGATCAGTGTGCTTCAGCAAAGATCTCCATCTGTTACCATTCGTGTTGCTCACAATAAATCGATTTATAAAGTAACACATACAGAGAAAAGACTGCAGTGTTTACTATAATAACCACACAGGTTTACGGCTGCTTTTGGGCTCAAAGTTTGGATGTGTTTGGTTGACTTTTCAGTTTTCTGTGAGTTCGTGTCTGTCATCAGGTTTTTTCTACACCTGTCAAGCAAAGCTAGAAGCTGGCATAGTGTTAGCTTTGATTTTTAATCAACTTAATATTTATATATTTAAATGAAAAGACTAAATGTGTTGTCTTTCTTTATAAAAAGTTAACATTCACCACATTTTCTGACCAATCGTAACACTCCATTTCACACACATCTTTAAATCATCCTCTGCTGAGCAGCCTGTGAAGCATGAAGAAACCTTCCTGAACTTTCCACTGCTGTGGATTTTCCATTTTCTAACATGTTTTGCTGTCAGTCTGGAGTTTTGGTTATAATGAACCTGCATTACTTCAGTTGTTTTTGAGTTATTCACAAAGAAGCATCAGTGAGAAAAAACAGGAAAAAACTCTGTCGTGAAAAGAAGAAACAGATCACGTGTAATTAATGAAAGTGTTTTTCTAGCTTTTCTTTTTTACAGTATAAATATATTCTTCACGGTGACACAGTGAGTAACAGGTTATAGTGAGGATGACGTCACTTAATACTGAAAATAACATTTTCTGTTGAAAGTAGAAAAAAGATCGAGTCAGAGCTGAAATTCCCGCCTGTTTTATTTTCTCACTGTATTACCCTTCAAGGACCTGCAGCTCAGTAAAGCGTCCCTCTGACAGCCACACCCATCTGTTCTCTGATTGGATATTTAAATTTGTGATTGACATGACATTGACCAATCAGCTGAAAGGAAGAAAAATCGGGTCAAAATTCGTACTTGTAAGTTGAAACTTGAGTGCAGAGTTTCACACATATTTTTTTCTGCTTTGTATCTGTAACCAGAGCTTAACAAAAATAATTTGTAACTTGTGTAAATATTTTTACACACAAATATTTTTTACATACACACAAATTCTTATCTACAGATGCAAAAATATATGCATTCTGATTTACAAGTACAAAATATTTATGACCACAATTTGAGCCCATACAGGAGGAGGCTCCACCTCTATATACACACACACACACACACACACACACACACACACACACACACACAAACAAACAAACAAACAAACAAACAACAACAACAGCTTCTGTTCCACTGCTATACATATACTGTACTTATTGATGAAAACTTCCCACAGGACCTTCAGTCATTTCTGACAGGAAGTTTATGTCCATCCTTTAATACTTATGGATGAGGTCACATCAGGCAGCAGTCACATGCAGGTTTGTGTCCTACTTGCTTAAGGTGATCTCTGCACATCCAGAATATGCTCACCTCATGGACCTGAAACTTTCCTGTCCATAATGCTCTCCAAGGCACATGATCTCACATGTGAGGTAAACCTAAGCAGCTCCTTAGACTACCATGAGCTGGATGACTGAGAACCTGCACAGACATCTGTGAGGTAAACATATTTTTCTTTGAGCATCATTAAGTCAACTCTAGGTTTCATGTGCTGATTCGGGTGCTTTACATTTATTCTGTTTTAGAGCAGGTGGAGAGGGCGAACCAGATGGGAGCAGTTTCCACTTTGGGTGAGGAAGTGGAATAAGTGATTACCTTTTAGTCTCAGCTCGTCATCACAACTAAATTCATGATCAAATGAAGCTTTTTACTGTGACACTGATATCTGTATTTGTAATTGTACCTGCCTTGCTTTGTCACTCCAGATTTCAGCACAGTTCTCTGCAGAGGTGGGACCAAGTCATTGTTTTGCAAGTCTCAAGTAAGTCTCAAGTCTTTATCCTCAAGTCTCAAGTCAAGTCTCAAGTAATGTCAGGCAAGTCAGAGTCGAGTCTCAAGTCACTGGTGTAAAAGTCCGAGTCAAGTCACAAGTCTGAAACTTTGAATTTCAAGTCCTTTCGAGTCTTTAAAAAAAAAACGAAAAAAGCATGTTGCAGTTATATGCTAAATGTAAATATTAGACCATGTAATTTTAAAATCTGTGTTTTTCTCAACACATGACAAAATAGTGAACTTAGAAAATATACACAAATTGTGAAATTGCACCTCTTTAAAATGCAGCTCAATTAAACCTAGCTCCAAGAATAATTTTCACCAACAGTTCTGAGATAAGCTGCATGTTATTCTTGGATGCGGTTGTAGGACCGGCTTTAAAATCGCATGACAAAAATATCATACACATTTAAAAAAAACTGCATCACCAACGTAGCCTGGACAACATTTGCTAGTTAGATGAAGTCAGCTATCTCATTGTAGCATATTTATATGCATATTTATAATCATACGGTTCTTGGAGTGAGTGCATACACTCGTGAAGTTTAGTAACTTCCGGTCACTGCAACAAGCCCAGGTACAGTTTACCGACGGATGGGTACAGGACCTTGAAATGCACCGTGTAGAAAGTAAAGACCATCGTACGTATCATAAGTTTACCAGTCTCACAAATCGTCGTCATAAATACACATTCGTTAACCGTTTATTAATATAACCTTTGAGCTCAACGGTAATTAATTAGCAGTGGAAATAATTTCTGGTACGCGTTACAGAAATGTAGCAGTGACAATAATATTGTATGCTGTAATCGCACTGGACAATTAGTGATACAAAAAACCTGTTTTATCCTGTGAATAAAAGTATATGTTTTTGTCACTGTACCATAATAACAGAAGCGAAACGCAATATTGTGTCAGGACAATTCACTATTTATGCACAATAAACAAAGGAGCATAGCGCGACAATTTCTGTTCAGCGCCAGACTTGCTTGTAACCTATATCACCAATTATGTTATGAAAATGACGTATTAACTACTAAAAAACACTGACCTTCGTGTAAATGCTTGGAGCAGACTAACCTGTGAGCTGGAGTGTTCTGGGACGTTATATTTTGTCTTTGAATGGCTGCAATCCAGGCCATCCGTCGCCTCTTTGTTACTTCGGAAACATGGCTCGAACAATTTCTCTTCAACGACGTAATCCGATAACAACCGATCTCTTTACCCGTCGGCTTCCCGTGGCTGTCATGCGACCGGCTATTGCAGTTAATAATACAACAGCTTCTTGACATTTTTGTGTTTCTTTTTATCGCTGTGTGACTGATTTCAATTGAAAGCCTGCGCGCGCTAGTACCTCTTGCCACGAGTTCCCAGAATCCTTTGCGGTTTACCCCTGAATGACGTCACATTTTCAATCTCTATATAATATGCATGTTACATTTTATATTTGGGGTGAAATATCAAGTATTTTCAAGTAAACCGGTTCAAGTCCAATTCAAGTCCCAGGTCATTGGTATAAAAGTCCAAGTCAAGTCACAAGTCTTACAACATTTTTTCAAGTCAAGTCTAAAGTCATAAAATTAATGACTCGAGTCTGACTCGAGTCCAAGTCATGTGACTCGAGTCCACACCTCTGGTTCTCTGCACTTGTTTATATGACAAAGTTTGGCAGCAGCAGAGCTTTATGTTTGTGGGCTGTTTAATAATGTGAGGCCTTCCTCAAACCGCTGCCTCAGTTCATGCTGAAGCCATCTGCCATTATCTACTAGAAATGCTGTCAAACCTAAAGTGAGGATGTGGTCCCAGCTCGCATAATTAGAGAGACAAAACCAAAGTGGTCTTCTCTGCTGAATATGGTGCCATGGTAGAAGCAGCAGACAGATGGATGTCTTCACTGACAGTCATGTTTTCCTGTGGCCCGGCCTTCTCCAGGCCAATCACCATTCGTGCTGCGTACTTTAAATCTCACTGTGCATCTGTCATTCTCCTTCATAGACGCCTTTGTGCAAAGCACCTCCTGCCCAGTTCCACCTCTTATCACTCAAGCTTCATTCAAGTCACCTTCATCTCCATCACCAGCATCTAGGCTCTGGGGGGTCCTGCTCTAATCTGTTTCACAGCTGGGGCTCCATTCTGCAGAGAGACAGACCACCAAACACCTTTGTACATTCTGTTCATCAATAAACCATCTTCATTCATTCTTTCTTTCTTTTCTCCTTATTGAAATGTACTTAAAGTAAAAAAGTAAAAAGTTGCTCCTTAAAGGAAAATTCTACCATCAATTTTTATGTAAAGGTAACTGAACCTGGTGCTATATTAATATTATAATAATTCTTAATTCTTATCATTTTTATAACACAAAATGATCTATGACACAATGGACAAACTGAGCTGAGGTGCTTTAACCTCCTCTACATCGCTGTTAGCAGGATGAAGGCGCCCTCTTGTGTTGTGCATCACTTTCAGATTTCATTTGTTAACCTGCAGGAAGACAAAACTTCACTGAGCCTTCAGCAGCTTCAACATCATCAGTAAAGACAGATTTAAATATGTGTAATATCACACTGTGTCAGTTTGTTCACAGGAGTCACAACCTGTAACACTGATGCTGCATTCAAGGACCATTAAAACATCTGAAAGGACTTAAGAACATCAAGAAAATGTGACTTGTTTCTCTGTAATGAAGCTGTTTTAGTGAAGAAAGTTGAAAGGTCACAGAGCGACTGCTGAATCTTCTGCTCTAAACATGAACTCTGAACTTTGTGATGCTTCAGGAGGAAAACTGCTTCAGTTATTCTCTCAGATTAGTTTCATATTTTCTGCGTCAGATTTGAGTGAGATCCTGGAATGAAGACAGAAGAAAAGACTTTGTTCAAAGTTTGATTTATAGTCAAACCTTCCAGTTTATTCACACAATAAAACATCAACACAATATATGAATTCATTCATTAAAATCACAGTTTTTCCTCATTTGTTTGATGATTTTGACAAAAACAAACACAAACACACACACATGGTCTGCCATACTCATGAAGAGAAATGTCGACATTTTTCAATACAAATATTCCAGAAACATTTAGAGGATAGAGAAGTTTACATTTTCATGTGGAGAAATATTTTAGTAAATCAAAATGATGATGAGCAGTGATAGCCTCCATAAACAGTCACAGGAAAGATCTCCTTTAAAAACCCAGAAACATCAAGAGAACAACTAGAAGATGTGGAGGTACCACCCATAATGTTTGACTGACAGCTGATCTCTGTGCAGAAATGATGGAGAGAAACTAAAATGAAACTAAAACACAGATTTAAACCCACAATATGAAAGACTTCAGTCTATTTGAGCTTAATCAACTCAGCAGTGGCTCCATATTCATAGTAAACCAACAGTCCAGCATAGAGCGGCTGAGTGAATGTGGTCTGGACTCTGTGGAGGAGAGTCATGGTTTCAGAGACGCTGTAGAAGGACAAAATACCTGCTCTGTGATCCAGGTACACTCCTACTCTGGAGGAACGAGGACCTGAGACACGAGTTTGGATGTTGTTGTACCAAAATGTATAACTGTTGTTGATACAATCTAATGACCAAGATTTGTCATTACATCCAAATTTAGATTCATCTCCTTTTCTGCTGATATTCTTGTATGCGACTGCTACATAAACTCTCCCTCTCCACTCCACCTCCCAGTAACAACGTCCAGTCAGACTCTCTCTACTCAGGACCTGAAACCACCAAGTGAATCTGTCTGGATGATCAGAATAAGACTGTTGTTGATTCATTAATGTTGCTTTTCTGTTCCCCTCTGATAATAACAGCTGTTTGTTTGCTGTGTTTGGATCCAGTGTGATTTCACATGAATATTTTAAGAATTCAGCTCTGGTCTTTGGCTCTGGTGGATCTGACAGTAAAACATCCACTTCAGTGACTGTCAGTGAGATGTTTGTCCATTCCTCTCTCAGAATGTCCTGTAGTTTATCTCTGACCTCTGACACAGCTGCTGTCACATCCTCAAAGTAGCTCAGAGGACGGATATTGATGCTGGATGAGTCTGTAGACTCACTGAGTGCTGACAGTGAGGGGTAGTTGTGTAGAAACTGGATGTGATCCTCTGTGTGTGAGAGCTGCTTCAGCTCAGCATCTTTCCTCTTCAGCTCAGTGATCTCCTGCTCCAGCTTCTCCTCAAGCTCTTTGACTCGACTCACTTCAGTTTCCTGCTGGGATCTGATCTGCTGCTTCACATCAGAGCTTCTTTTCTGGATGAGATGGATCAGCTCAGTGAAGATCTTCTCACTGTGCTCCACTGTTTGATCAGCAGACTGATTGATGGCCTCCACCTCCTGTTGAAGCAGCTTCACATCTTTCTCTCTGTCCTGGATTCTCTGCTGGATGTTTTGTCGACTCACCTCCAGCTCTCTCTGCCTCTCAGTCCTTTCTGCTGCAGCTGAGACTGTGTCGTGGCCTTTATGTTCATCCACAGAGCAGAGATAACAGATACTCTGCTGATCAGTACGGCAGAACATCTTCATCACCTCATCATGACGAGAACAGATCTTCTCCTGGAGCTTCTTGGAGGGCTCCACCAGCTTGTGTTTCCTGAATGTAGGTGAATCATAATGAGTCTGAAGGTGTTTCTCACAGTAAGATGCCAGACAGACTAAACAGGACTTGAATGCTTTCATTTTTCTTCCAGTGCAGACATCACAGGCCACATCTTCAGGTCCAGCATAGCAGTGATCAGCAGGAGCAGCTTGGAGTCCAGTCTTCTTCAGCTCCTCCACTAAATCTGCTAACATGGTGTTTTTCTCCAGGACAGGCCTCGCTGTGAAAGTCTGTCTGCACTGAGGGCAGCTGTAGATTTTCTTCTTTTCCTCTTCATCCCAGAAGCTTTTAATACAGTTCATGCAGTAGCTGTGTCCACAGGGAATAGCCACCGGATCCTTCAGTAGATCCAAACAGACTGAACAGCAGAATTTTGTTTGATCCATTTGATTCATGTGCTGTGCCGTTTCACCGTCTCTCAGTGACTGTCAGACAGTTTCACTTCCTCTGAACAGAAACAACCTCTGTGCTCTGAAGGGAAACAGATCTCTGCTCTTGTTCACCTCCTACAGGAAATGAGGCTCACCAGCAACTGCATTTACACCATGTTGTTTAGACCCATCCTGATACAGACACATCTGTGAAGGGAGGCACTAAAGAAATATTCTTACAGAGCGACCAAGAGCCAATCACATGATGCAGGGTGTGGTATGTGTGATTACATCATGCAGTAACAAGTCTGACCCAGTTAAAGTTTAATAGTTTATCTTTACTTGGATGTTTGAAGTTTGACAGTCAACACTCAGTGAGTTCATTTTATATTTCAAAAAGTTCAGCAAAGTTTAGGATGCTGTGATGAATAAAAATAAATGACACTTTATATTTTGACATTTTCTAATCTTAGTTCATTCTCACACTTACAGAATGATGCATGGGAACAACTGACTCCACTAAATCAAACCTATGTTCAAATGAGATTATGATCATTAAATAGTAACAAATATTTAAATTTAGCAACAACAAATGCAGATCGGTCCACAGTGTTTACAAAACAAACAAACAAACAAACATTATTTTGTAGTCTTTTCTGTGTACACAGTCACAGTGGATTTTCAATGAAAACATCAAGATGTGCTCGAAATGAAAACTTTCAAGTTTAATTCAAGGTTTTAGTAAAATTTTGTCTGAACTGTTTAGTAATTTTTCACAAAGTGTCCATGTAAGTAATTCATTCAAATGTATTTTGGTCTTAAACTGATCCAGTAAATGTAACTTTTTCTCACCTACTTAATCGAGTATTTTAGTTGTTTAACTGTCATTATAACTAAACTGAACATCCAAAGCTTTTCTCACTGCAGTTTTGTTGTGCAGTTATAGCAGCACTTTGAATCATCCACAGTTTTATAGAACTGTCTGTTGAATTGTTGTTTTGTTTGGTGCAGGGTTAAAAACATTCACAGGTTGGACTGTGGTTCTCCTTTTAGCGTCTCTGCTGGAATTTGAACTGTGAACCTCTTAGATCCAAACTTCTGAACTGCTCATCTCACAGAGGACAAAAGGGAAGAACCCCGAATCTCTTCTTCACCTCACTTTTATACCTGCTCACCCTTTCTCCCCCCTTCCCTCAGTGGACGTCACATCTGCACACTTGGGCCAATCAGGTTGTTGACATTTGATCATCTGATGTCCACCCACACCTCATCTCTCTCTCTCTGACTCACAAGATTTAACACAAAGTTTAAACTTTAAAATCACTTCATTACATTTTCTTTGTTATTCTTAACACAGAAAATTCACATTCAAAAACTTAACACAGAATAAAACAGAGTAGCCAGTAGTGGGACATGGTTCCAGCAACTCTGATGGTGACGGCCCGTTTGAAGCTGAAGCTCCGGCACATGTGTCAAAAAATCAACACACTGCTTCAGAAACGCTGTGCTGAGGCTTGGTTTGACTGAACAGAGTCACGTGATCAATGACGTCTGAAGCTTCATTCAGCACGTCACTGCTTCAGTACCTGATTCAATGATTTATAAGGAATTGAACCATTGGTGGGATTTGTGCTGTGTTTTGGTGATTTTGTGAGAGCGAATCAGTGTGTGACATAATTATAGACATGGAGCCAGGAAGAGAGGACGCTCTGCCTGTTCCTGAATAAAAACCAGTTCATCAGCATTTCTGCTCCCAGGTCTAAAATGTACATAAGAAATATGATATACACATAATTATAATGATATAACTTATAGTATATTATATATAAACGTACCAGTCTGCTGGTTAATTACATAATCAGGTGGAGGCAGTGACCTCACAGCACAATACTCACAACTATTATAATATTGTGCTTTACATTGTTATATTTAGTGTATTTTTTATTACTAACAAACTACAAGAAGTCACAAGCAACAGGAGAACACACCATGGCACATGTTTACACAAGAACGTTTTATTCATCTAAATTATTTATTATTAAAATCGACATAACAGAATTTTTTTCACGTAAAACAAATACATGTTCAAAGCACCATATCAGCCCGATATCAGACACAACTGTCACGTGACATTAAAGAGAAGCTGTCAGTTCATCTCTGCAGAGTGGGCAATCATAATGAAGCAGTTCATTATAAGCTGTAGATTCAAGCTGCGCTTCATAGTTTTGTCCACCAGATGTCACCAAACAGGACTGTGTTGAAAAGCTTCGAGTAATGAACCGTTTTTCAATCCAAGCTTCAGAAAGCTTCATTTGGACATCAGAGGCCGTCTGATGTTAACTGGCAGCCCTTTATAGACTGCTGCTACTTTACCCTGAAGCCAAACCACTATCTGGGGTTACATACTGAACTAAGCTACACGCACATTTCACACACAATCAAGAGAAACCACAGGTAAGACCAGTGTTGGTGAAGTTACTTGAAAAAAGTAATCAGTAACTAATTACCGATTACTCCCCCAAAAAAGTAATCCCATTACTTTACTGAATACTTATTTTCAAAAGTAATTAATTACTTAATTAGTTACTTTTTAAAAACACGATTTACAACCTGAAGAGGTGATAAAGCGATAGATCTTTCAGCCCAATTCTACTTTTTCTACATAATCCATCATACAAAATGTAATCAAATGGAAAAGTCTCTTTTTAAAACTTGTTTTATTAGTTTTAACCTTTTAACTTTATGCATCAAGCAAAAATTGAATTATATGCAACATTCTCTGACTGGAAGAAATTTGTTTAACATTTAAACTTATTTTCTGCACATTCCAGCACATAAAATATATTTTTTTGTGTGTTTACACTCACTCTTTCAAATAGATGCAAGTAAAACACAGCAGAAAATAAATAACATCAAAGACTCAGCGGTCCTGTTGCTCTATTTTCACCTGTAAAGCAGAAGTGCCGTAGGCGGAGGCTTACCCTGGTGCAGGTGTGCCGCGATCAGTTGAAGAATCTGTGAGTTTCTCTGTGAGTTTCCCATTACGTCGTAGCTACTCGGTGCTTGTTTGGAAGTTTAGGGGTTTTTTCGCTGTAAAAAGAAGTTTTCTTCCCACGCACAACGGACACTAATGTTTTTGTGACTTTTTATGGATTCAAACTCAAAGTAAGGTCAGTACTTCCACGCTTTAAACGCTGCACGCTCATACTCTCTCCCACACTCGATATGTGATCCATTGTTGATCTGCACACAGCTGTTGTCACGAATGTCGCACTCGCTTACGTCACTGTCGTGAGCCATTCTTGCAAAAAAATCACGGTTTTAGTAACGCAGTAACGCAGCGTTACGGGAAAGTAACGGTAATCTAATTACCGTTTTTGCAATAGTAATCCCTTACTTTACTCGTTACCTGAAAAAAGTAATCAGATTACAGTAACGCGTTACTGCCCATCTCTGGGTAAGACAACCATATCCAAAATTCTTGTCTGCAAGCAAAATACAATATAATAACATAAGAACAAGCAAAATATAAGAACGGGTAATCTTTATAATGAAGCTGAAAGCTTTTTAAGGGGTTCAAAGGTCCAGAAATTCTCACTTCTCATTTTAGCCGCACATAACCAGCCGTGCAGGTGGTGTCAGTATTTCATCCTCCGGCTTCAGGATTTTACCACATCGAGTCGTTTACCTCCGTGTGTTGCTTCATATGTGGCATCATTTCCAGACTGTGACTACAGACAAAGACTGAATCTTTACGAGCTCCTTCAGGCAGATGTAGGTCTCTCTTAAATGGTCTTATGTCAGAGAATGTTAATATGTTGCTTGTTTGTTTGGTTATTGCCACAAAAATTACTAAATAAAAAGTCCCCCCCCCCCCCAAAAAATTAGTTTGATCTTATTTACTGAATAAAACATAGATTAAATTAAATAAAGGTTGAGCTGTATTTTATGGATGGAGCATGTTGACAATGCTTGCTTAGCAAAAAACAAACAAACAAAAAAAACCCCCCAAAAACTCCCGAAAATTTAATCTAATCTAAACCCAAACTGAGATAAAAAATAAAACATTTCAAGACTTTGAACTTGGAAAACTAAACTAAAAATAGGGGGTAAATCTTTATTTTTAGTGATCTCTCTGCTGATTTTCATAAATGTTCCCTCTGACATTTGGCCTCCATATAACAATAATAATTTAAAAGCCTAAAAGTAACTGAAACTACTAAAAACTACACTGAAAGAAGAAAATTCACTCTGGAGACTAACTGACACTAAACTGACCTTAAAAAGTCAAAATGGAATGAAAAATAAAAACTAGAAAATTCAAAACTAATAACTCTAGTAAAAGCTCACCTCCATCTTTTATCTACAGTCCATGTATTCAGTAGCATGTCTTCGTTAAAAATAAGGCTTAATCTTTATTTAATTCAATAAATGTAATTAATATATGACACACAATTAAAATAAAAGTCCCCCATTCAGAGTCTGTTCACCTTAATTAAGACTAGTAATTAGGTTTAAGAAAAAATAGAGGTGAAAAAGTTTTTTAAAGGAATATTTTTTTTAATAAACAGCTGACATTACCTGAAACAAACTGATATTTTCACACTTTATTTATTCATAAGGCTAATTTATGTCCAAGTTCTTATTCTGTTGATCTCTTTAAGGTCGACGTTTGACATAAACAATTAAACAAAACCACATAACCTTTAACATTTTAATGATTCTGTTATACAGACGGGCTTTTCTTTAAAAAAGAAAAAAAAGAATAAACATCCACTGAGCTTGCAAAGCATGCATGAAGATATGTACATTTGCATTAGAACGTTTCCCCGCCCGTCACAGCAGCTTTCGAGAGCAGCGTCCCTTCTGTTCAGTGCACTAAACCCAAATCTCCGAGTGTACATGCTGCACGTTTATGGCTCGTTTTCTTTAACACACAATCCTTCACTCTCGTTTCAAAACAAACAGTATCGTTCACATCTCTATATGTTACCTTAATATTCTTTCATGCACATTTTTAAGACATTGAAGTAATCATAAACATCTCTAAGAGTTTGACTTTCTCTTTCTGCTACAGTCTGGTCTGCAGGCTCAATACTGGCTGAACAATCCTTTCTGTGGCATCCATGAGCTTATTTTCCTTTGCAGTGACTCAACCGAAGCACAAGAAAATGATCACAGAATTATAAGTAAACATTATGCTGGAAATAAGACATTAACACTCTGTTTTTTAATTGAAAGTGTAAATATATATTTTTAAGTTTTAAAATGAATGTAATGCTTTGAATTATGGATGGATACTGATAAGGATGTAATGATTTATTTCTGATAAATCTCTTGTAAGGTCTCGAGTTCTTTAAAGGTGGAGAAACAAAACTCATACAGTAACCAGAGTTCATGACACTGAAACTTTTAAGTGGCACTTTCCCGGTCGCGGTGTACGTGCAGAAGGCTGATATCAGAACGTGAGCTGCATTTGTGGATATGAACAAATACAAACTAAAATGGCTGAAGGTGTGTAAGGCAGAAGTTTTCCCCCTCAGTAGCACAATGCTGGAGGACCCAAAAATCCCTCCATGTTCAGGATCGGAGATCCTGTGGAGAAAAAAACAGCACATCAGACTAATACTGTGGATACGAATCCTGACTGACGTCTGTCATTACGTAATTCTTACCTGTTAAGTCACTTGTGTAATGAGCCCTTTTTCAGGTTCGTGTTTATCATCCAGCTCCTCGTCAGAGTCTGAACACGAAAGGGAAATCGGTCAGCGTTTTTATAGAAACACCACAGAAAATGTAGGACGATAAAAGAACGGTGGAGCCAGGATTTTAACTGCCAACCTTCAGATTAGAAGACGACCCCTCTGAACCCGGACGGCTCAGGTATTCATGCAAACTAAATGTATTATCCTTAAACACATTAATGGCATCTACAAATGCTTAATAGCAGATGATGCCCTTCGCTCTTATTTTGAAAATTCAGCCACTGATAACCAGCCTGACAATTCCCGTCTTGTCAGGTTTCATCATTTTTAAATTTTTCTTGTTTATTGACCTGTTGTGAAACATCTGAGGCGCGCTTGTCTTAATCGTCTGCAGGAGGCTGCAGGTTCAAAGCAGCTGCAGGAGGCTGGTGTGAGAATAAACCTTCACTTTTAATTCTTCACATTTTACAGAAACGGGAATTATTTTTGTATTTTGTGTTATCGACTGCAGCTCTGCTTCTGCTCTGGAGAGTGTCTGTGTCTGCAAAGGATGGGCCCACCCATTGTAGGGAAGGCTCACTGCAGAGGCAGCTGAGTAATTGAATTATTTTCTAAGCAATAAGATGTCTGCAGATGAAAAAGCTCCTTTCACTGTGCAGTGAAACAAATACTGAAGGAGCTACGCCACTCATTGCTGGGTGTGAAGTGCAAAGCTGGAAATCTAAAAACTCTAATAATAATAATAATAATAATAATAATGACAATAATAATAATAATAATAATAATAATAATAATAATAATAATAATAATAATGACAATAAAATGAACTGTATATCTTCATATTTTGTGTCTGTGCGCTCATTTAAATGGGAATGAAGAGTCAGAATCATCAGACTGAGCAGTCTGAAGGAGCGACAGCTGAAGCGAGTGTGTCGGGTGTGTTTGGGTTTGTCTGATGTCAGTGGGAGGAAACAGACCTGCAAAGACTCTGGCGGAGAGTAGAACTGCCAATCAGATAAAGGACCTGGACCCAGGAGAGGAGCCCTACTTGTATCTATGATGGACTGATGTCCTGAAACACAGAAGGATGAAGGAAGCAGGAATAACTGCATCAGCAGGACATCAATGAGGTTAGAATAACATAACAGTGGTGAAATAACTTTCATTTATCAGGTGAGTAAACACATTTGCAGATTTTGTTCATAGCATATAATTATTAATAATTACCTGTGAAATAGCAACAGGAAGCTGATGCATTACACTTTGTACTCTAACATTATAATAAATAATTATAATATAACTTCTATCCCATGATCTTTTATTTAATAAGCAACTGAATAAAATTACTCAGTATGTAGCTTTGAATGTTCACCAGCAGGTGGCAGTGGTTCACCAGAGCGCCTGCTGCTGTTCTTTATCGTTTTCTTGTTTCTTTTTCATTCTCCACTCAGAGGCTTCTTGAGTCATAGTACTTGTTTTTTCACATTCTTTTGCTACTTAAAGGAAGGTTTTAAAAGGAGCCTGTAAGGTAAACGATCTGTTGACAGAGATCACAGCAGTGACAGCAGCAGTACTGCAACAGTAATGAAGGTGCCTTTTTTATTATTAGCTCAATTGAGACTCACTGTTTTCGTCTTCGATCTCCTGAGGCAGGACCTTGAAGTCGAGCAGCCACGTTTCTATCCAGGCCAGAACGAAGGAGATGATGGGCAGCAGGTACCCAAAGGCCCCCTGACTCAGCAGCTACACAAGAAACACACACGTCCCAATATGAATACGTAATTCTACACAAAGCATACAAAATCTGAGCATTTAAAATTTAGAAGCTGCAAAAACAAATATTTATATTGTTAAGCAGCAGCAATTACAGGTTTTCCTGTACAGGAAGTTTGCTTCACTTCCTTAAATCCTCATACATGTTTGCATCGCCATCGGGGAAATATGGAGCAAAGACTGCAGAGGAAAATTAACTCCAACAACAAACTGTCCTCTAAGAGGTTTTTGTGTGTGGACATTGACACCAATACTAAAATAAATAAAGATATTATTAGAAGTAAAAAACTAAAAGTCAGTGCAACATTTTTGTTACAAAACAATGAAAATATTAGATGTTGTCAGGTTTCTTAGATCAAAGCTTTAAGTACCACCCTGTTTTCTGAGGTGCTGTTAAGGTGTGTGTGTGTGTGTGTGTGTGTGTGTGTGTGTGTGTGTGTGTGTGTGTGTGTGTGTGTGTGGTGTGTGTGTGTGTGTGTGTACACCCAGGAGTGCAGACAGTTAGGAATTGTAAAGCTTTTTCTTGCCTCGACAAAATGACTTTAGCAATCAGGAAAGCACAGCTGACTGCAGTGGTGATCTGCACAAAGACAGAAAACATCAGAAATGCTCATGCTGTTATTTTTGCTAATATTTTAAACAGAACCCCTTTTACCTGAAAACATCCTCATGTTAATGGTCTTTAACTCTCTAAATATACTGAATATAATGAAGTGAAATGGAAAATCACAGAATCAGCCTGTAACAAACACTGATGCCCCCTGATGACATATTTAATGCACAGAAACAAGAATTAGTGCATCCTCCTGCCAGACACTTCACTGTGCACCCAACAATGTGAGCTCTTGCTGGGCAGCGCCCTCTGCTGGCGCAATTACAGAAAGCACTGTTGTGGCGTACAGCCTTAAAACCTACCGCGATGGCCCACCAGTGACGAAGCTTGCAGACAGCGTAGGCCAGGATGAGGACGGCAAACCTGAAAACTGCCAGCAGCTGAGGGAGGGGAGGAAGGTGAAGGTGGCACAGAAGGAGGAGGGAAACAAAAAAGGAAGGAAAAAATAGTGAAAAAAAACCCCCCACATAAAATAAATGATATAAAGTTGATCATTTAAAGCAAAAGAAAGAACCTACAAAGATGTCGAAGAAGGAGGCGTGGTAGTCGTAGTGCAGGACTTCTTGTTCCAGCCGATTCTGAATGCCGCCGTTCACCTGACAACACAAACAGCTCATCATGACAAATACTCTGAATGTTAAAGTTAACCCTGACACAACTGAGGCTAAAATGAACTGAGTGAGGCAAATTTCAATTCAAATTCAAATTTTATGTTGTCACGTACACCAGTCATACACAGTACGATATGCAGTGATAAGGCTTAGACAATGCTCTGTGCCAAAGAAAAAAAAAGGGAAAAGGCTATGAATAAGATAGGAATAAATATGAAAAATTAAAAAGTGTAATTTAACTAGACGGAAGTAAAATATAAAAATTAAGGTTAAAATGAAATAACTGACAACAAAATACAACAATACACAGTAGAGGAACTATATTCGATTATATTTCATTGTTACAGAGGCATAATTGTTATTGTAAGTTTTCCATCTAAAATGAACAATCATAAGTTTTTAAAATACACACCACAAAATACATGAGAAAGTTCGTAGGAGTTCATTCATACATTTGGGGTTAGGGCGTGTGCGATGACCAAAATCTGCATATCCTCATGTAAGACGTTCCTCCTGCCTGATAACGATGTACATGACCAAAGAAAGTGTCTTGTATGAAACTCTGTGATCTTGAGTGATGATTGAAGCAAAATACCATAACGGAGGGGCAGCTACTACACTGCATGTGTTCTCCATCAGGTAAAAAAAAAAGAAATCTGTTGGCTAATCTACACCATATGCATAACAGCTTCCTTAAGGTTGTTAAAATGCACTGCAGCTGCAGTTTAAAACACAATCTACACAGCAATGCCAACAAACACACAGGTATGAGTCACGAGGTAACTATGAAGGTAGCTCACTTTCTACTGGAGCATATCACCATAGTGACTTAAACTGTAGAGTCAAACCTGCTTCAGAGCAGGTTGAGTGTTTTAGATTAACGGATCAACAAGTATGAAATCAACCACTTAGCTACAACAGTCTCTGGAAAACTGCTTTCAACAACAAGTACCTGAAGATCCTTTGGACTGCTGTGCCATGGATAGTGGGAGGATCTTTCCATTGATGAGCTCAGAGATCTAATCGTTTAGATTTCTTAAATTCAACTCAGTCTTGACTGTTCCCAGTTTCGTTGCAACAAATTTCACCAAATTTTGAATTCCTCTATAACTATCCGTGTTTTTTCATTTTGTTCGCAACGCTGTCCCGAGCATGATCCTCGTCCATATGAAAGCTATTAATCTTTATCTGACGCAATTCCCTCTTGGTCTCCGTATCATGCTCATGCATTCGACATGCCTTTTCCCCAGTATATCCACGCCCATTTTTGTATTTATTGCTTGTATTTTCCTCCCAGACTGTACAACATCAACAGAAGCTCAGCAAAAGAACTTTTAGTGTCCTATTTCACACTTTATTAATACAAGTGTTTACACCTTTTATGTTTATAGTTTT
>NW_024386845.1:0-77590 GCF_900408965.1 Simochromis diagramma | reverse complement strand
GCTGTGATTGCAGTCATTCCCCAACTCTCTGTGAATGGTACTCATGGCCATTGATCAGTGGGCTTTGATCAGTGGGTTTTGGTCAGTTTTGTTGATCAATGGTCATGAGAATTTGCATAATTAAGATTCAGGAACTGACCTCCCAGCCCATTTTCCTTCAGTGGGCAGATGAAGGAACAATGTAAGGAAAGAAATGAATGAGGAAAGAATGAAGGAAAAATGTACTGTTTATAAGATTGTGGAAACTTGCAGTCAGCTGAGACTGAAGAAGTCACTTGGATGAGTGACGAAACGTTTCTCCCACAAAACGCTATGTCCAGATGAACGGAATCAACTTTTGGATATGGACAACCATGGTTTCATTCCTTTTTCAGTGTGTAGATCGGACAGTTTGACACAAACATCTGGTGAGAGTTTCATGTCAGCACAGCACCTTTAAAAAATATTTATTTAGAAAATTGGTATTGTGTTCAGTATTTATTTTACCCCCAGATATAAATGGGGATACCAAGGACCTTTCCGGAACCAGGCCCAGCAAAGGGGCTTATCGCACCAATCACCATCAAACTGGTGGGTCTGGCTGTGCGCAAGAGTAATGTACTTATTGGGACTGCACTTCTATGGGCCCAGCATGTACTGAAGGTGGTGGGCAAGTGAAGGTGGAGGGCTTGAATTCAGACCCTTGTTTCAAACTGGGATCCTTCAAACCTGAACTGAAGTTTAAAGTTTACAGCTAGAAGCAGAAGAACTCAACTTCTCTAGGTTTCATGAGTTTTGGAACTAGTTTCCAGTAACTGTTTTCAAGCGAAACACCACTCTCACAAAGAGAACCTTAATTTATGAATGAGTAGAATTTGAGAATGAGATATTTAAGAGATACGTCTTCTTTCAGTTGATCTCTTCAGAGGTTATCTCAGTGGATCAACTGCCTCAATCTCTAGCATCCTCCTCTGTCACACCAACTCTCTACATGTCCTCTTTCACCACATCTATGAACTTGTTATCTGATCGTCCTCTTTTCCTCCTGCCTAGCAGCTTCATCTTCTGTTTTCCAACATGTCCACTATCCCTACTCTACACTTTTCCAAATCATCTCAGCCTCTTTTTTTTCACAAACTGCTAAACCTGAGTTGTGGAATATTTAAGAGCGCATCATTTAAAAATGTCATCTCAGTTTTCAGTCAGAAAGGTAGTGTTCCAGCAGCTGTCAGGAGTTTTCCAGGCAGTGGTGTCCATTAGCCCCCCTGGATTGCAGTATTTGTACACTGCTGAAAACCCGAACTTAAACCTGACCATCACATTATACTGTACAAAAAATACTGTTCCTAGACTCACCACCTCTTAAAGGATCCAAGTTGGCAGGGACTTTATCTTCCTCATCTTGACTCAGTGAAACAGATGTTTCCTCTCTGGAAACATCCTCCCCCATGCTCTTCTTCACCACTGTATCTATGGCTGCTAACAGTTGCTCATGTTCCAGGTTCTGCCACAACAATTTTCCACTACATTTCTTGATTATGTCTCCTAACTGTGGATGCTGCAGATACTTTTCAATGGAAGTTGAACTCTTGTCTTTGGGCATTATCAGAACCAGTGCACGATCAAGTGATGGATCACCAAAGAGTTCAAGGACCATTTGTAGCCTCTCTTTGTAATCCTCAGTGAAGTCTGCAGGCTGGAAGACCAGCAGAAACACATGAGGTCCAGGAGCAGAGAGTCTCACACAGTTCTCAACATGTTTTGTCAGATCTTCTGGGGAGATTTTAGGTGACAGCAGGTCTGGAGTGTTGATGAGATCAATTTCTTTCCCTTTCAGCTCTCTTTTGACTCTCAGACAGAGGTCTGCTTCATCATGACAGTTGAACACAGTCTCTTCCAGTATGAAGTTCCCCACTGTGCTCCTCTTAGACCAGCTGTTCCCCATCAGGACAGCCCTCATCTCAGACACTAAAAAAATAAGTTCAATTACTGAAAAATGGAAATTTAATGTAAATACACTTTATTTTGCTTATTCATAAATTTTTTAAACAACAATATTCATGTCTCCGTCTGTGGTATTTTTAACCTCATTTTCGTTTCATTTTTGTACAATAATAATGCTCCTCCTCAGCCCAAAACAGCTTTTAAAACATGTATGAGAAAAACCTAGTGTGTTCATTTCTAATATTTACCCAAGTTATAGCATGTATATATGGGTAATAACTTTAATTTTAATTGATATGGATGTCGAAAAGTTTAAAATAACAAGGGATTTAATTTTACTTTAAAATTGTGTTTTAGTGTAATTTAGTGTAATATTTATGGTCAAATCAAATCAAATGTATATCTATAGCACATAATAATACAACAAAGTTAACCAAAGTGCTTCACAGTCGGTCAGAGCAATAGCATAAGACAAAATAAAAGAATTAGTTAAAAGGAGGGCAGGAAAAAATATGAACAATATGGGTAAAAAAAAACAAAACATAATTAGCCACGAAATAGCATACACTGTAAAATGTAATATTGTGTTTTTTAAAAATATTAAATAGGCTGAACTCAGTTTTTATCAATTTGTTATTAGAACTAGATTTTAATAATTTACCAGTGCATTTTATGCAAAAACGCTGATAAACTCAATTTATTTGAGTTGTCTTAACTTAGAAAACTAAGTAGTAAGCTGGAAGTTTTGCTTCTCAGTGCGGAAGGATGTGTTTTGAAAATGCCACGTCACTACCGTCCTCCTCCCTCTCGGATCAGTCCGCATGTTCATGGTGCCAGCATTTGTTATGGAATATGTTGAGCAAACCTGGAAAAGCGTCAGCTCAAGAGATTATTGTCATTGCTGTGAATCTTTACCTGATACACTGACTTGGTGAGTACATGTTTATTCTTATTCAAACTGATTTTGTGGCTTCTCTTAGTTTAGCACCAGGTTTATAATCTTGCTAGCTAGTTCGTGTTAGCCTAGCGTTGCTGCGTGGCTCATGTTACAAAAGAAATTAACACCGCAGCCTTAAAAACATTACATAAAAATATGTCTGTGAAATTTTCTGTCGATTGTTTGAAATAAAAAAAGTGAGATAAGGTGGGGTGTGGGGGGTATTTTCAATCCATAGCCATAGCTTCACTAGACACCTCAGCTTCACTACTGGAACTTCAACATTATGCACTCCATACTAGTAATGCCACTGTTTTGCACATGTCTCAACCCTGTATATTTTTATATATTTTATTTATTGTTTACTCTATTTAATTTGTAAAATATGTGTACACACACACACACACAGAAAAATATTAGTATACACATCCAGAAATGCATATACTATCATATATTGAACATATATTTATTAGTTTCAGATGTAGCCATTCTTGTATTTTGCTTGTTTACATTATTGTATTTTGCACAACTTTGTTGCTTGTGAAGCTTGCACACAAGAATTTCACTCACATGTACTGTACCAATGTACCTGCACATGTGATGTGACAATAAAAGTGATTTGATTTTTGATTTGATGATGCAGTGCAGCAATATGCCCAAAACAATTTATTCTTCTAGCAGAATTTTAAAACTCTCAGTGTGAGTTAAGAGATTAAAATGTAGGTCAATGTTCGGACAAACCAAATTCACTGAATATAAGTAAATAATTTAAAATTTATATTACATTTCATGAGCTGATTAGAATATGATGATTGATGACTATATTACAATTTCAATCATTTCTCTTTTAGTACTGAATTTGTCACCGTGGCAGACAGTGGGTGAGTGGGGAAGTAGGACCCAAAATGCAGGATTCTTGCAATGAAAAGGTTTCTTTTTATGATAGTGAAGTAAAAAAGGCAAACAATAATTCCCCAACTGTATGTGTTTCGTGTACACTTGAGTTTTGGTGGCCATGGCCGTTGACATTAAGTCATTTGAGAGGTTCAAACTGGAGCTCTTATTTCTCCATATCAAAAGGCATTGATTTGGTTCACCTTATTGATTTAGTTCACCTTATGTCTAGAATGCCTCCTGGGCACCTCCTGGTGAGGTGTTCTGGACATGTCCTATCAGGAGGAGGCCCAAGGCCAGACCCAGAACATGCTGGTGGGATTAAAATCTGATTGACCAATGGCTAACAACACAGGAAGGAAATGTCATTGTAGGATTAGTAGAACTTTATTCCTCCCTTTCTAAATTATAGAGCTTTTGGCATTACAACTGATACTTTAAATGAAATTGTTTTATTTTACTCATGATACATGAATGTTGTTAGTTTGACTTACAGTCCTTGATGTCAGAGCTGCTATCTTCTAGTTTCTTGAAATCTTCTGCAAAAATACAAAGAACTCAAATTATCTCTCAACACTTAAACATGGAAAATCTCTTAGTACTACATGAATGTGCCATCAGGTCTCTGCTTCTGATACTTTAAAAAGTTCTGATCATCTTCATAGATGGAGCAAATTTTCACAGTAATATGACATCTTTATTCTGCACATCTCAGTATCACTACCATGACTCTAATTCTTGTTTCTAAGTGCTGACTAGAGAAAGTAAAGAAATCCACATATTGCTTTCAAAACAAACCAAGAAAGCATCTCAGCGTAGCACAGAGGCACCACATTTGTTTTGTTTGTTTTCCCTCAACACAGCTTCTTTGTGTTTCTTGTTTGTCGGCAAGAAGCCATTATGTCAGGGGTTTTTGGTACCATGCTTTCTTGGCAGTGGTGAAGAGTTGGTCATAGCTCAATTGTTGAACTACACCCATTGGTGAAACCCTGTCATCATCTCATTGTGCTTTCTTCTTTTTGCTGTTGTCATGCTCCTTAGTCTGATGACTCAGTGTTTTTGTTTTGATTACTATTATCTTATTTTTTGGTTTAATTCTGGTTATGTATCTTGAGATTTTCTAGTTCTTAGGTGTTGGTTCTCTGTGTTCAGCCTCTTTCCCCGGCTCATCTGCCCAATTAGTTCCAGCTGTTTTTCCCCTCCTGTTCACCATTCCCAGATTTTCCTGAAAAACGAATATATCAGGAAATTATCAAGATGACTAAACATAGGAACAAGAAAAAAAATCCCAGCATTTTCCTCTGCCACCTCAACCCCTGTGCATGTCCTCCTTCATGGCACGAATCTTCTCTGAGGTCTTTCTCTTTTCCTCCTGCCTGGTAGTTTCATCTCCATCATCCTTTGTCCATTAATCCAGTAAATCCACTGTCCTCCTCTGCCACATGTTCCAAACCATCTTAGCCTCTCTGATGGACTCCTTTCAAATCTTGTCCACCCTGCTCACTCCCAGTTGAACGTCTGACCTCTTAATCTCGGCCTCCTGTTGAGGTCAAGAATCCACCTGTGTGCTCTTTCCTCCACTCTTATATTTCACTCTGTTCCTCCTTCTTCCTAAAGTTCATATTCAAATACCCAGCCACAGAGGGCCACAAGCCCAGATAAATGGAAAGGGCCGTGTCACAAGGGCATCTGCTTTTTTGCTGAAGAAGAAGAAGCTTTAATTATAAAACACACTTAAAAAACAAGTGTATACCAAGGTGCTTAACACATGAATATATAGAATAAAAGAAAGGTAAAAAGAAATAGGACCAAAACAAGAACTAGGTATGCAAGCAGATCACTGTCACTGATAGGAGAAGCAGCAGATGCATTTCAAACAAAGAATTAAAATAAGCATAAAATTACATATGTAAAATCACAAGTCAAATATTAAGTAGAAGGAAAGGCAAGATTGAATAAATATGTCCTTAGTCGTGATTTAAACAATGCAATAGAATCAGAGGCGTGGAAAGTGAGAGGGAGGTTATTCCACGGTACCGGGGTAGCCAGAGCAAACGCAGTAGTTGAGTAGCAGATCTAAGTGTTATAGCAGGAGTATGTGGCCTAAGAAGTTCAAGAATGTGAAAAGTGAGGATAATAGAAGAAATTAAAAGCTAGAACAGGCTCTGGATACAAAAAAACACAAACTGATTTTTTTTTTTTTTTTTTTTTTTTAAGTAACAAAACTGCACAGTAAAACCCACAGACCCTTTGAATTGATGGATAGATTTAGAACACT
Source organism: Simochromis diagramma (assembly GCF_900408965.1). Taxonomy (NCBI): domain Eukaryota; kingdom Metazoa; phylum Chordata; class Actinopteri; order Cichliformes; family Cichlidae; genus Simochromis; species Simochromis diagramma. Next base: position 71,558 of record NW_024386845.1, on the reverse strand, counting down.
ATACTGTCAGAATATCTCCAGTGCATGGGAAAAAAAAACGTAACCCTTGTTGATCCCGCTTTTGCACACTAGGTGGGATGTGAAGCATTGTGCTGGTTTAGCTTATACGTTGTTGTCTATCAAGGGCAGGTAGAGACACATCTGTTGGAATTGCTGGTATAAATTAATAATAATAATGGATTGAATTTATCTAGCGCTTTTCAAGGCACCAAAGCGCTTTACAATACCACTATTCATTCACTCTCACATTCATACACTGCTGGAGGCAAGCTACAGTTGTAGCCACAGCTGCCCTGGGGCAGACTGACAGAAGCGAGGCTGCCATATCGCGCCATCGGCCCCTCTGGCCAACACCAGTAGGCGGTAGGGTAAAGTGTCTTGCCCAAGGACACAACGACCAGGACAGAGAGCCCAGGGATCGAACCAGCGACCTTCCGGTTACAGATACGCTTCCCAACCTCCACCAACAAAGATACACTTGTTGGTGGTGTCAGTCTTTGAATGTTAACTTGACAGCCCACACAAAGGAAATGCATTAGCTGGGCACGTAAAGACACAGTAGCCTTTAAGCAGCTTTTTGGTATTTATTTTTTTATTTACATTCATTCTTTTACTAACTGAAGCGACTGGAAATGATAAAATGATTAACTGAATTGGCAGAACATGTACTGTGAGCATGTTGGATACGTTTATCAGCCAACGTTGCTCCTATCAACAGCACCGTATGAACATGGCAGTTGGATCCTGCTCCACCCTGCTGCTGCACCTGTTTGTTGTGTAATTTTACTTCCAATACCTGAACAGATGTTACAGTTACTCTCTAAATCTACTCTCTGTGACACATTTGGACAGTGTGAGTGCAAAATCCTCACTGCTGTTCAATGAAATATGAGTGGACTCACCAGCTGTTTTGGTTGCCATGATGTCACTTTTCTGAAAAGACCAGGGGATGAACTGGAAGGGGAAAAAAATGCATTTTAGGTTCTTTGAATTTCACGGGGAAGCATGAATGGATCAAATGGAACAGCACAAAAAAGAAAAGTTTTTATTGTGATGTTGGTTGGTTTATGCAATGCTTCAGTTGGTCTGGAGTTGGTCACCATGTAGAGTGTGTTATATAAAAAACGGGGGGGGAGGCATGAATGATTTATTCCACATTCTCAACCTCAGAGATCATTTCTGCTTTCAGAAATCTACAGTCCATAAGTAGCTGAAGATATTTGTGACACATTTACTTGTGTCACAAATATCTTACGATTACTTTTAATCATAGAAGATTATGACAGATCGTGCCACATTTAAATCTGATCTGCACAGTTGGATAGAAATGAGCAACTATAGACCACATCACCTGCATTATAACCATATTCACATCTTACATTTAGCAAATGCTTTCTAGAATGATGATTAGATGAGATCACAGAGTCTGAAAACTCCAGAAAGTGAAACACGATTTGAGTGTGTGGCGATATCTGCAATAAAACAAAGGGAATACCAAGACATGTTCCAGCCTGCTGGGTATAGGTGAGCAGCTGCACATAATGCGTGTACATGGGGGGTGGGGTTGTGGCAGTTTCAGTGGAGAGATTAAAAACTTTCATATAGATAAAACATTAAAATATTCCTCTTCAGCCAACTGTCTCGCCCTTCGGTTTAAATACAATTTTCGGTCAGCTGAGACGATATTATTTATGTCATCATATGATTATATAACAAATAACTTTATTTTAATGTTTTTTGCTCATTCAGTGCAGTCAATTCATAAAAGAGTATTATCAAAAACAGTTTTATAAATTATAGTTCTGTATCATAACCCACACAGTAGCAGGTTCACTCTCAGTGCCCTGCAGCCAAAATGAAAAGATGTAAATCAGGAAAATTGAAAGTATCTTAATTTAAATCAGATCTGCAGAGTATCCAAAACATAAAAAACAAACATTTATTGATGAGTTTAACTGTTGAGAAAAAACAGGCAGATAAATTTGTGCTCTACCTGTTTGTCGTCCTCTGAGTTCACAGGCGAAGCACGGCGTCTGCTTCTTTGTCTGTTTGCACCTGATGATGATCTGATGACGGTATGAAGGTGTTCAGTCAGAGAATATGAAGATGGGCTGTACACTGCCCACCCAATCAGAAGTTAGAAACAGTGCTCATGTTTTCTCTGAGCCTTATTTTCCTCACTTTTGATTGGGTGGTAACATCCACCCACCCATACACTGTGTGCCGGTGTTTGGGTGGTGTGAGCCTACTCCTGTCCATAGCTAGAACCGCCTAATGACACAAAAGCAATCTAATCTGTGAAGATGAAATTTAAAATCTGTACATGAGTTTTTTTATTCCAGCTGCAATGTTTAAAATATTTTTATGTCCTAATAGTTTAGTGTTTGTGATCTGAAACATTATTCTGTCAGTGAATCGGTCACAGACAAGATTTACACAATTATGAATCTTTTCCTATCAATCATTTAATATATATATATATATATATATATATATATATATGACTATTTTAACTTTAAAACAGTTGTTTTACTGAAACCCAGTCTCCAAGGCTCCCACAATAACTGGTATTGAGCCTCACCTATAGAGGACTTAACAAAAATTAAACTCAATCAATTATGTGAAAAGTACTTCATGTCTTACAGCAGTTAATATTCATAACTTTTAATCTTTCGCCTCATGTTTCTGAACGCAGGTTTTCCATTTATTTCATCTATATGAACACAAATTTGCTTTATATTTTTATATTTGTAGAGATTTGTGTCCATGTTTAGGGGCTGGATCCATACAGAACATGACAATGTTTGTGTTCTCATTGTGCTGTTGTTGGTCTGATGTTCACGACCTCTGCTCTTCATTGTTTAAAGTTTAAAAAGAATACATTTGTCCTTTGTCACTTTAACGACAGCATGCACTTGGTTCTGTGAGAAGCCAAGAGCATTAAGTTTAATAACTCCACAAACTATAGTTCCATCTTTGTGTATAAGTCAATCTAATCTGTCAAAAAGCAAAAGGAATCCAGGGCCTGTTCCAACCTGGCTGTGTAGGAATGACAGTTACACGTTGGAAACCCTTTTATTTGTGAGACAAAGATTGTCACAAGAAAAATATGTGCATGTCTGTTACAGTTGCTCCTGCTTTTTCTCTTTAGCTTGACTTTTTCTTAATCATTTCTTTGTCCCTTACCTGTAGTTAGAGTGGTAAACTCTGTAATGCATTGTATTATTATTTGTATTAAGTAAATATTTAGTCTGTTACTGTTACTGTCTTGCAGCAACTGTAATCCACATAATTTCCTTAGGGTTTAATAAAGTATTCTGATTCTGAAACACTCAAAACTCATCAGAGAGCACTCACACTCATGCCCATGAAGAGTGGATGGCAACAGTTTGTGGATATCAGCTGTGGATATCAGCTGTGGATATCAGCTGAAGGAGCAAGCTTGTTCCAGCTTGCTGCATGATGTTCGGCAGCTACAGGTACACAACACGAACAACAGTCACAGCAGTCACCTACTGAGCTGAAGGTTTATGGGCAGAAAGTTGCGTCTATGAGCAATGATTCACAAATATGTGCGATAATTTGTGTGTAACTGTAAAACTATTGTTCAAACGCGCACATCAAAAATGATCAGAGATCATTTACTCACTCATTTGAATCTTCAACGGATCTTATCCTTTCCACTTTTAAAAGCTTCCTGTGCCACTAATATCTAAAAAATTGAACTGATTTTTTGTAGTTTTGTGGTTCACAACTTTTGTTCCTTAAGTTCAACATGTGTTTGACTAACTGAGCATAAAGTCAGTGGGTCAAAACATTGAGGTGGAGATTAGTTTCAGTTTTAGTTTTAGTTTTATTTGTCATATGCAAGTTAGCACAGGGTCAACATTGCAATGAAATGTGTTTGACGAGCAGCAGTCACTCAGCAGCATGATACAGTAGGAGAAAATATAATAAAATAAAATAATAAAGAAAATAGAAAAATAGTAAGGAGCAAAATATTAGAGAGACATGGTAAAGATGACTAAATATATATGTATCTATAAATATAAATATAAATATATGTACACTAGTGATTAAATAAGAAAATCTTGAAGAAATATGACAGGAGGGCAGATGGGATATTGAACAGGAATGAGCAGCAGAAAATTACAGTATTGCACTTTTAAGGCAAGGCAAGGCAAGGCAAATTTATTTGTATAGCACAATTCAACAACAAGGTGATTCAAAGTGCTTTACAGAGACATTAGAAACAAAACAAATAAAAAGCATGATTTAAAATTGATTAAAACAAGCAAACAAACAAACTAACTAAACACACACATTTCACACCTGTTTCGCGTGATCTGAACTCTTATCATAAGGGGAGCTACCAGTCCTTCTGTAGACGAGCTACTTTCTATTTTAAATTCCCTGAATTTAAAACACTCTCTAGACCCAGTCTAGACCCAGTTGGGGAGCTACCCAGAGCTCTAATCCCACACCTGTTCGCGCGATCTGAACCCTTATCATAAGGGGAGTTACCAGTCCTTCTGTGGACGAGCTACTTTCTATTTTAAATTCCCTGAATTTAAAAAACTCTCTAGACCCAGTCTAGACCCAGTTGGGGAGCTACCCAGAGCTCTAATCCCACACCTGTTCGCGTGATCTGAACCCTTATCATAAGGGGAGCTACAGTCCTTCTGTGGACGAGCTACTTTCTATTTTAAATTCCCTGAATTTAAAACACTCTCTAGACCCAGTCTAGACCCAGTTGGGGAGCTACCCAGAGCTCTAATCCCACACCTGTTCGCGCGATCTGAACCCTTATCGTAAGGGGAGCTACCAGTCCTTCTGTGGACGAGCTACTTTCTATTTTAAATTCCCTGAATTAAAAACACTCTCTAGACCCAGTCGGGGAGCTACCCAGAGCTCTAATCCCACACCTGTTCGCGTGATCTGAACCCTTATCATAAGGGGAGCTACAGTCCTTCTGTGGACGAGCTACTTTCTATTTTAAATTCCCTGAATTTAAAAACACTCTCTAGACCCAGTCTAGACCCAGTTGGGGAGCTACCAGAGCTCTAATCCCACACCTGTTCGGGCGATCTGAACCCTTATCGTAAGGGGAGCTACCAGTCCTTCTGTGGACGAGCTACTTTCTATTTTAAATTCCCTGAATTTAAAACACTCTCTAGACCCAGTCTAGACCCAGTTGGGGAGCTACCCAGAGCTCTAATCCCACACCTGTCCCGCGCGATCTGAACCCTTATCGTAAGGGGAGCTACCCAGTCCTTCTGTGGACGAGCTACTTTCTATTTTAAATTCCCTGAATGTTAAAATACTCTCTAGACCCAGTCTAGACCCAGCTGGGGAGCTACCCAGAGCTCTAAACCCACTTAACAAACAAAACAGTATATAAATCAAAAACAGATAAAATCAGAACAAAACAGTATATAAGATCAAAACAGATAAATCAGAAATAGATAAGATCAGTAGTTAGTGTAAGTTTTGAAATTTAAGCTTAAAAGTGTGGATTGGGTGCTTTATTTAAATGCAGCTGAGAATAGGTGAGTCTCAACCTGGATTTAAATAAACTGAGTGTTTCAGCTGATCTGAGGCTTTCTGGGAGTTTTGTTCCAGATATACAGGAGCATAAAAGCTTGATGCAGCTCTCTCGTGTCTGGTTCTGACTCTGGGAACTGATAAAAGACCGGATCCAGATGACCTGAGGGATCTGGAAGGTCATACTGGGTTAGAGATAAATATAAATATCAATGATGTTAGTGGCGGCTTGTGTGCAGACAGGAAAAAGGACCCAAGGTGCAGACTCCAGAGACAGATGTAAACTCAAAAAACGTTTTAATGTAAAACTCAAATATAGCATAACTGGAAACGATCAAAAAAACAAACTAATACCAGCGGACTGACAGAACACACAGCTTGGTAACCGGTTTAGATCGCGACCCAGACACCAAGAAACACAGGGCTTAAATACACAGAGGGAGCAATCAGGGAATGGGTAACAGGAGGGAAACACAGCTGGGGCAAATCAGGCCTAACGAGACAAGGGGGAAGCAAACCAGACACATTGTAACATCAGACATGGACTTTCAAAGTAAAACAGGAAACATAACACAGCCTCACGGGCAGGCACTATAACAAAAGGGAACAGAGACGTGGGAACAGGGCAGACACAAAACACTGACTGAACACGGGGATATAGGAACTTAAGATACACATAGACGCGAACTAGACAAGGGATGCAGGTGATAGGGGAGACAGAGCAACCTAAAGAGACAGAGACCTAAGCCATAAGACAGAACTCAAAGAAACCAAAAACTAGACAGTATAAATAATATCATAAACTCAAAAACCCTGGGTCGACGACCCAGGCATCCTAACAGTACCCCCCCCTTAAGGGCTGGCTTCCAGACAGCCCAAACCAAAACATCAAAATCAAAAAAAACAAAAACAACCCAACCAGGGTGGGCGGCGGGGGAAACAGGACGGAGGGCTCGAAACAAATAAAACACATTGAGCCAGAAACAAAAAAAAAAAAAAGTGCAAACACAGGAGCCCGGAAAGCAACAGAACAAAAAACAGGCTCATGACAGGCGCAGGCAGCCAGGAAAAACAGTTCACAAAAAGTTCAGGGGGCCGGCCCGGAGGCTGACGGCCCAAGAGCCCAGAAAACAGTTCAGGAGGCCGGCCAGGCGGGAGGCACCGACGGCGACCGAGCAGATCAGGAGGCCGGCCGGGCGGGAGGCACCGACGGCGACCGAGCAGATCAGGAGGCCGGCCGGGCGGGAGGCACCGACGGCGACCGAGCAGGTCAGGAGGCCGGCCGGGCGGGAGGCACCGACGGCGACCGAGCAGGTCAGGAGGCCGGCCGGGCGGGAGGCAACCGACGGCGACCGAGCAGGTCAGGAGGCCGGCCGGGCGGGAGGCACCGACGGCGACCGAGCAGGTCAGGAGGCCGGCCGGGCGGGAGGCACTGGTGGCGGAGTAGTTCAGGGGGCCGTCCATGACGGCAACGACGTCCAGTCATCGGCCGGACAGGATGTGCAGGCCGGACAGGACGGGCGGGCCGTGCGGGCCGGGCGGGACGTGCGGGCCGGGCGGGACGTGCGGGCCGGGCGGGACGTGCAGGATGAGCAGGCCGGGCGGGACGTGCAGGCCGGGCGGGACGAGCAGGAACAAACAGCATGAAGACCTCAGGAGCAGACGAAGCTGAACACTCGGAGACTGGACCAGGCGAAGCTGCAGAGGCCGAAGCAGGAACAGAGGCTGCTGCAGAGGCCGAAGCAGGAACAGAGGCTGCTGCAGAGGCCGAAGCAGGAACAGAGGCTGCTGCAGACTCGGAGGCCGGACCAGACGTAGCAGAGGCAGAAGACTGAACGGGCTCCTCGGGCCCTCCAGCTGACGTGGCAGAAGGCTGAACGGGCTCCTCGGGCCCTCCAGCTGACGTGGCAGAAGGCTGAACGGGCTCCTCGGGCCCTCCAGCTGACGTGGCAGAAGGCTGAACGGGCTCCTCGGGCCCTCCAGCTGACGTGACAGGAGGCTGAACGGGCCCTCGGACCCTCCAGCGGAGACAGGAGGCTGAACGGGCCCCTCGGACCCTCCAGCGGAGACAGGAGGCTGAACGGGCCCCTCGGACCCTCCAGCAGAACCAGTTTGCAGAACAGATGAAGTGGGTGTGATGTCAGAAAGTCCAGAGTCAAACTGCTCAACAGTTCTGTTGTGGCAGCGGCTAGAACGCCGTTTCCTTCGGGATGAGGAAACAGGAACCAGTGGAGGAAAAGAGACCTCCTCCTCATCCTCTGACCACATAGCTGCCAGGAAAAAGGCAGGTGAACGAGAACCCAGCTGGTGTGGGGAGGGAGAGGAAGTCCGTGGCAGTGCTGAAACAGAAGGAAAGTGTGTGTAGTCCTGGAGTAACGGTGGGGAAGATGTAGAGAGAGAGAGAGCAAGCTCACCAGCCTTGACTTGCTCTCTCCAGGCAGTAATGGTGTCGTTCAACTTAGTGTCCTTAGCAAACTGGCTAAGCCGGGGGTTAAACCGAATGATGGCCTCCACCGCACTCAGCCCCACTGCCATGGTCCTTAAATCAGGGGACTGGGCGATGGGTCAAGCAGGCTCACCATCCGCTCCATCTCGGTGTTGTACTCCGAGGAAAAAGAGTCTGCGGGGTCCATGTTCTGGTCGCGATCTTCTGTTAGGTGCGGCTGTGTGCAGACAGGAAAAGGACCCAAGGTGCAGACTCCAGAGACAGATGTAAACTCAAAAACCGTTTTAATGTAAAACTCAAATATAGCATAACTGGAAACGATCAAAAAACAAACTAATACCAGCGGACTGACAGAACACACAGCTTGGTAAACGGTAGATCGCGACCCAGACACCAAGAAACACAGGGCTTAAATACACAGAGGGAGCAATCAGGGAATGGGTAACAGGAGGGAAACACAGCTGGGGCAAATCAGGCCTAACGAGACAAGGGGGAAGCAAAACCAGACACATTAACATCAGACATGGACTTTCAAAGTAAAACAGGAAACATAACACAGACTCACGGGCAGGCACTATAACAAAAGGGAACAGAGACGTGGGAACAGGGCAGACACAAAACACTGACTGAACACGGGGATATAGGAACTTAAGATACACATAGACGCGAACTAGACAAGGGGATGCAGGTGATAGGGGAGACAGAGCAACTAAAGAAGACAGAGACTGTGAGCAGGAGATATTTTATTTTGTATTCTTATAATCAGTTATCCTTGATTATTCATTTACTATTGTTGAATCAGTTGACAGAATAATCTTTGAATCACATCTATGTTATTCTGAGCAAATAATAATGCACACAGATGATTAAAGTTGTTGCACTACATTGCAATCACACCAGTCCAGTTGGATTCGGGCCTGTCGGCGTTCAGTTCTGCACGTACGCCGGCCTGTGATCACATGCACGTACTTGTATAAGACACGCACGTTCACATACACATTTAGTAATAATAGGAGGGTCGTCTGAGGACAGTTTTTCTGATAGATACTCTTTCACAAAATGCACAATGTAATACACACTTGTTTTCTTTTAAGAGTAGCAGTTCATGTCTATATTAGGACAATGTTTGGAAGAGGAGGGCAATTGTTATCATTTCCAGTAAAGATCTAACTGTGATGTCATAATGGTAATATAAGGATGAAAAGCCTCCGCCCGGCGGAGATTGTTGATGCAAGACTGTTTTCCCCGCCACTTCTGCGCAAAAGTGTGTAATAAAATCACTATTTTTGACACCTTACACGGACTCGGCTTGTTTTTCCCTTCTTAACCAAACTGAACCAGACGTAACAACTTGGTGCCGAAACCTGGTTGGGACAGAAGGGAGCTTGCAGCTCGACGTGGGGGTGGCAAAGGGGGCGAAGGCCAGCAACCTATCTGAGTGACGCCAGGCGACATAAGAAAGGTGAGTGCCACCTGTTGATTTTTATCCAAAGGCGCTATATTGGAAGTGGAAACTAAATTTAATTAAAATAATATTCACTCAGTATAGGTTTCTGGTGTTTGTCCATAGTGATTTTTGTCTGGGGTAATTTGTGTTTAAAATTTGGGGAACATTTGACTGATAAAATTTATGCTGTTTATTGGGGGAGCGAATTTAGGAGGTTTAAGAGGTTATATGAGGTTAAAAAATACGGTTTTAAGGTGTGTGGAAATAAATAACACGGTTTGATGGTGTGAAAAAAAAAACCGATGTGGGTGGCTGGATGCCAGCAGTTACCTGGTTAGTGTAGGGTTTTGGTTTAATTATTTAGCAGAGACGCGGTCTCGGGTCTCAGGTAATAAACGGGGGCTGAGAGCTCACCGTGAGGCTTATAAAACAAGTAAATTTTATTAGGACAAGGGACGCGGTCCCTTAAGGGCGCAGTTGCTCAGCACTGTGGCGGTGACCCCTGACTTCGGACGCGGGGTCAGGTTTTTTGCTCGGTTGGTTGCCGGGGAACTTCGAGCATCCCAAACAAACCGGAGCAGTCGACGGGAGACCGCTTCCTTACTGTGCCAGATTGATTGACAGAGTCAGACTCGCCTGTAACCTTAACGTTGGGGACTTGTGAACTTTAAGTAAAGCCAAAAGTGTGATCTGGGATATTTCACACGGCTGGTGGAGGTCCTGGTTTTTACCTGACGGGAAGCAGGTATAAATTAACTAGAACTTAGTAATTTGACCGTTTTCAAGGCGGCGTACTTGAAACGGTAATTGGTTAGAAAGAGCGCGGCTCTGGGCTGAAAGATGCTTTTAAATTAGTGGAAAACTTAGGAACACCAGCAGAAAAATAGAGAAGAGAAGTTGTTCTGGCATATGGTGTTTTCTTAGGAATTCGAGCGCTCTCGGGAGGGCGTTCCCGAAGCGTGTAATTGATCAGTAAGGTGAGGCCTGGGCTTAGATGCTTTTAAATTAGTCAAAAACTTAGGTGTAACCTCTTCTGGCATACGACGTCTATGCGGGCCCGTGTGTAAATAAGATATAAACTATGTGTGATTCTATATAAAGTGTAAATAAGTTTTGTAAATCTGTTAAATCTGAAACTCCTGTTAAAATTCCTCCACAACCTCTTTTCTTTTCTCTTCCTCTGTCTATTAGAGGAGATTTTGTGTGTATGAGTGCTGGAGAAAAAAGGAAAAGGGTCTCTTTTTCTCTCTCTGTCTCTGTGAGAAAAAAGGAGGGGGCTGTGTTGTGCTGTGCGGCAGCGGGCACACGCGCGCGAGAACGAGCGGTGTGTGGTGTGGTGTGTAGAGTTGCGGCCTTGATTCTATCATAAAATGTAAAGGCCACTCCTCAGGGACTGGCATGGTGGCCAGAGGAAATCAGGAAGCCGATCGAGCTGCAAAAGAGGCAGCGGGTTATAAAGCATCACGACAGATGGTACAAATAACGGTGGAGGAAGAATTAGGGGTCACATGCTAGAGGAAGCCAGGAAGGCTCAAGAGGAGGCGGCCCCAGAGGAAAAGGGGGTCTGGAAGAATCGAGGAGCCTGGGAAGAAGGAGGTCTCTGGCGAGGACCTGACGGTCGACCAGTGTTGACAGCCAACTTGGCAAAACAGAAGATTGCCGAAGCGCACGGCCTTGGACATGTAGGTGTCGCCCAGATGGGGAGACATCTGTGCCATTGGTGGCATCCCTTTTTGAAGGATATGATCAAGGAGAAGGCCAGGACGTGTCTGATCTGGGCAGGCACAATCCGAAGCCAGTGATTAAACCAGAGGCAGGTAAGTTCCCCATTCCAGAAAGACCAGGTGAAGAGATTGTCATTGACTTCACTGACAGATTGATCCCAGGCCCCGGAGGAGTTCGATATCTACTGGTAAGTGTCGATGCTTTGACGGGCTGGCCTGAGGCATGGCCAACCAAGAGGGAGGATGCAAAAAGTGTGATTAAATGTTTAATCAATCACTACATCCCCCGTCATGGTTTCCCTAAGCGGATTAGGTCCGACAATGGGACTCATTTTAAAAACACAAGATTTGGCAGAGGTAGAACAGAAGCTGGGGTTGCAACATAGATTTGGCACTGTATATCACCCCCAGTCGCAGGGAAAGGTAGAAAGAATGAATTTGAACCTGAAGAATAAAATTGCTAAGATTTCTGCTCACACGGGGCTAAATTGGGTAGCAGCCCTGCCAATTGCATTGATGATAATAAGATGTTGTGTTAATCAATCCACAGGTTTCACACCATATGAGCTGTTGACAGGACGACAGTTCCAGGTCCTTGGACAACAGTTCCGGCGGAAGAAAGTATAAAAACTAACAGAAAACATATTGAATGTTGGAAAGAATTAAAAGCTCTTGTGTCTAGTTTTACACAACAGGTTGGAGAAGGGGTGAAGGCGGAGGACAGGTCCATCCCCGATGCCAAGGCGGTGTGGCTGAAGGTCATTAAGCGAAAGTGGAGAGACCCGAGGTGGACCGGACCTTTCGAAGTAACTGCCCGGACCACTAGCGCGGTCCGTCTGAAGGGGAAAGGGGAGACCTGGTTCCACTGGTCTCAGTGTGCAGTCGCGGACGAGAGCTTGCTGGAGCTAAGCTCCACCCCAACCAATACAGGGGGAACATAGAGGCAGAATAATCCTCTCCCCCTGTACAACGGTCCTCCTCAGTAGTCTAACCTGAGTCGAGGTGAAGAAAGAAGAGGAGCGTCACACGCCAAGTATCAATTTATTGAGGCTCCTTAATAGACTAGGGCTCTAGTCTGAAGTAATTGATAGTTTAAAGGAATTTTAATAGTTTTGTACGTTAATCACATACTTTTATACTCATAACTTTATAATCTTAATACGTAGTTTAGAGTAAAAGTAAAACGAGCCTGGGACCATCATGAAATTGTGGGAAAATTGGAAAATAACGGGGGTGTTGGGGTTAATAAGTGTTATAACGTGTTTGTTTGTTTTTTGGCAGACAGGTGAATTGCCCAGATGCAGAGGTCAATCCGCTCCAGAGCCTGAACCGATCAAGTCGTCGAAAAAAGTCAAGCGCGCGGTTGGCTCAGGTGGGAACGATGAGTGTCTTAAAGCCAGTAGCGGAGTCGAGTTTGGGTATGTAAATGGGTCCACGACGGCGTTCACATTTGATTTGTGTGAGATAATTAAATGCTCGGGTGACGGTAGTAGCTGGAGAACATATAATGTGTGGGTTTGTTATCACCCTATGGTTTGTTATCCCAAGTCGGTGTGGGGTCCATCAATGAACGGAGAAATTTATACTTATATAACGGCTCAGTGGTGTTCTTGGCAGGATGTGGTTGCGTGGACAGGAGTAGGATGGCAGCCAACTGTGCCACCGGCTCTTGAAGGGATAGCCATTCAAAGAGATTATTCTGTAACAAATAACCCTGTTACTCTTTCCCTAGGTCCATGGAGCAAACTCCCGGAAGCAGGGTACGACGGGGGCGCGTTTTATCTTGTTATAGGGGTAGATAAAGTAGGGACAGATCCAAGTGGGGTAATTCGGGTGAATTTATTCAATCCCAGATCTAAACTGATAGGGAACGACGTTACACTAAATCACACAGAGCAAATAGATCCTCCAGAGATAGTCACCTACAAGGACTCACCAGAGAAATGGCTTGTTGCCGCAGATTACACTAGATTAAAACCTCAAGAGTTAATAGAGCGTGCCACAGGTTTCGGTGACAGGAATCTGTGGTTAGATTGGGTGGCTCAAAATGCTAAAGAGCAGCAAGTGGTTGATTGTGTTGCTTGTGCTACCGCCCGACCTCATTTGTTTACTGAACCCGCTCCTCTGTATCCAGAGGATGAGTGGGGTTATAATTGCATGCTGAGATTAACTAGAGAGGCGGTGGACACAGGTAATTGCACCACTTTGTCAGGTTTATATCCGCCAATTGACAAACGTACACAACCAGGTACATTCACACCAAAACGGGATAATTATACATGTTTTGAGTTCTCTACAGATAGAGTGAGATTTAGGTTAGGAAGGATTGATCCAAGCTGGTGTCAGAGGACAATCACAGGTAGGACTACCAATGATATAAATGACCCAAGTACAATTATAGGCACCTGGGCAAGGGGTGGGCTATATTATTATTGTGGGGAGTACACCCTTTTGGTGCAGGTTCCCTTGGGGAGTGTGGGAACATGTGCTTTGGTGCGCTTAGGTGCACCTTTGATGCTCATAGGAAGTAGGCTAGAGACAGCTCCACAGCGAGGCGCGGATGTGTTAACAGCCAGACGAAGGAGAGCTACAGGGGCTATCCACAGGTATGATCCAAGACGGGACTCGCCAACCTGGATTGACTCAATAGGAGTTCCCAGAGGAGTTCCAGATGAGTATAAGTTAGTTGATCAGATAGCGGCCGGCTTTGAGAGTGTGTTTTTATGGATAACCCCAAATAAAAATGTTGATCGCATTAATTATGTTCATTATAATGTGTTGAGACTCTCTAATCTTACTAGGGACGCGGTGGAAGGTCTTGCAGAACAATTAGGTCCGACGTCTCTAATGGGAATTCAAAATCGCATGGCTCTGGACATGTTATTAGCTGAAAAGGGGGGCGTATGCGCAATGTTCGGAGACTTATGTTGCACCTTTATTCCCAACAATACAGCTCCGGACGGAACGGTCACACGGGCGCTCGAGAATTTGAAATCGTTATCTAGAACCATGCATGAGCAATCAGGCGTGAACTCGAGGCTGGGAGACTGGTTCACATCGGTGTTTGGGCAATGGAAAGGAGTGTTTATGTCTGCCATGTTTTCTCTTTTGGTTTTTCTAGGTTTGTTGCTGATCGGGTGTTGTCTCATTCCTCTGGTAAGGCAGGTGTTGGGTAATCTGGTGAGCAGGGCCATAGCTTCTGGTTCAGCTGGGTCAGCTGGTCCGGAACATATGATGCCTTTGCGTGAAGCCGCCTGGACGGAGGAGTGACACAATGTCTGGGTAAAGGTTGGCCTTTTTCTAAAGGCCAAAGAGGAGGAGTGTGAGCAGGAGATATTTTATTTTGTATTCTTATAATCAATTATCCTTGATTAATCATTTACTATTGTTGAATCAGTTGACAGAATAATCTTTGAATTACATCTATGTTATTCTGAGTAAATAATAATGCACACAGATGATTAAAGTTGTTGCACTACATTGCAATCACACCAGTCCAGTTGGATTCGGGCCTGTCTGCGTTCAGTTCTGCACGTACGCCGGCCTGTGATCACATGCACGTACTTGTATAAGACACGCACGTTCACATACACATTTAGTAATAATAGGAGGGTCGTCTGAGGACAGTTTTCTCTGATAGATACACTTTCACAAAATGCACAATGTAATACACACTTGTTTTTTCTTTTAAGAGTAGCAGTTCATGTCTATATTAGGACAATGTTTGGAAGAGGAGGGCAATTGTTATCATTTTCAGTAAAGATCTAACTGTGATGTCATAATGGTAATATAAGGATGAAAAGCCTCCGCCCGGCGGAGATTGTTGATGCAAGACTGTTTTCCCCCGCACTTCTGCGCAAAAGTGTGTAATAAAATCACTATTTTTGACACCTTACACGGACTCGGCTTGTTTTTCCTTCTTAACCAAACTGAACCAGACGTAACACTCCTTTTGGACCTTGGACTTCACCCCCCGTCTGCTTTTACTTTCGAGCAGCCTGAGGCGGTGAGCGAGCGACATGTTCTGGCTTCCCCCTGATTCTGGGACTCTGTTTTCTGGGGCTATCCAGAGCGGGATGAGAGACAGTGTAGACAGCTTACCCCACCTTCGTGGTAACGGATCCTTCGCAAGTGGGCGTCTACAAACCCTCTGTAAAACCGAGAGACTGTTTCTCTGCCGCTCCTTCTGAGCCAGGACTTTACCACCATTCTCCGGCTCAGTTCTGTGTCCGGCCACAAGCTCTCAGGTCTGTGGCTCAACCGTTAGCCTCCCTACGGACACAATCACCGGTTCTGCCGCCGCTCCAGTTAGCCACTCAGCCACCACCACCGCTAGCCTCGCTACGGACCCATAGTTCAGTTAATGGCTGAGTCACAACATTCACACTATTTTTCCACCGCTGTTTCTAAGCAGGGAGATGAACTGTTTTACAACGGACCTGTTCCTCGAAAGCTGGCAACGTTAGAGACTGTTGCTCACTCCGGGGCTTCCCCAGAGGCTGGGTTACTGCCTTCAGCTTACTCTGGACCCCTGGAGGCCAAGTTGCCAGCTGTGAACTGCACCGGGCTGTCACTGCCTGAGCAGGGTCAGTGCTCTGCGCAGCTGCAGCCCTCCGTACGTGCGCCAGAGGCCCACGTGCCTACTGGTTTTGTTTCATATGTGCCAGAGGCCCATGTGCCTACTGGTTTTGTTTCATGTGTGCCAGAGGCCCATGTGCCTACTGGTTCTGCGGCTGTTTTCGCTGGGGGGCCCGAGGAGCCCGTCCAGCCTCCTGCTTCTTCGGCTGGGGGGCCCGAGGAGCCCGTCCAGCCTCCTGCCACACCGGCTGCCACGTCAGCTGGGGGGCCCGAGGATCCCGTCCGGCCACCTGTGGCTGCTTCTCCACCTGTGGCTGCAGCGCCGCCTCCTGCAGTACCATCACCTGCAGCGCTACCACCTGCTACTGCCACGCCTCAGCCTGAAGCTTCATCCTCGCCTGGCCCGGCTTCATCCACGCCTGGCCCGGCTTCATCCACGCCTGGCCCGGCTTCATCCACGCCTGGTCCGGCTTCATCCTCGGCTTTAGCCTCGCCTGATTCTGGTCCAGCTTCATCCTCACCTGGCCCAGCTTCAGCTACAGCGTCAGCTTCGCCTGGCCCGGCTTCATCCACGCCTGGCCCGGGTTCATCCTCGCCTGGCCCGGGTTCATCCACGCCTGGCCCGGCTTCGTCCTCGCCGGGCCCGGCTTCATCCACGCCTGGCCCGGCTTCGTCCTCGCCGGGCCCGGCTTCAGCTACAGCTTCATCATCGCCTGGCCCGGCTTCATCCTCGCCTGGCCCGGCTTCATCCTCGCCTGGCCCGGCTTCATCCACGCCCGGCCCGGCTTCATCCACGCCTGGCCCGGCTTCGTCCTCATCCTCGCCCGGCCCGGCTTCAGCTACAGCTTCATCATCGCCTGGCCCGGCTTCATCCTCGCCTGATTCTGGTCCAGCTTCATCCTCGCCTGGTCCAGCCTTCGTGTCTGCATCCTCGCCTGGTCCAGCCTTCGTGTCAGCATCCGCACCTTCAGCATCCGCACCTTCGCCTGCAGCAGCGTCTTCAGCATCCGCACCATCGCCTGCAGCAGCGTCTTCAGCATCTTCGCCCGCTGCGGCCCCAGCTTCCGTGCCTTCAGCCTCGCCTGGCCCAGCCTCGTTTGGGTCTGGAGCTAAACGGCCGTTTTCTAGACCGCTGGCTATGCTACTGGCCGGGCGCTGTCGCCTGACTGGCCGCCGTTGCCTTCCGCACGGCCGGCCCCCGGACCGCCGTCGCCTGACTGGCCGCCGTTGCCTTCCGCACGGCCGGCCCCCGGACCGCCGTTGCCTGAGCGGCCGCCGTTGCATTCCGCACGGCCGGCCCCCGGACCCTCTTCGCCTGAGTGGCCGCCGTTGCCTTCCGCACGGCCGGCCTCCTGAACCTTTTGTGCGCCTCCACGGCCTTCTTCGTGGCCGGCCTCCTGAACTGTCCCATCCTGGCCTCCTGTGTTATCGGGCCCCTGGCCGGCCGCCTGAACTGTGTTTTGGACTCTGCTCCCCTGTGAGTTTTTTTTTTTGTGGACATTTGTTTGGGACTCTGGGGCCTTCGTTTTGGTCGTGGCCCGGTCCCTCCGTCCTGGCCCCCCTGCCGCCCGCCCGGGTCTGGTGGTGTGTTTTTGTGGCTGTCAGGGGCCAGCCCTTGAGGGGGGGGTACTGTCATGGTCCTGCGGCCATGACTCAGTGACTTTATGTTTGTGTTCTTTATTGTTATTATTCATGGCTGTTTTGGGATGGTTTGTGTTTTGGGATTTTAGATACTGGGTTTTGGGTTTGTGCTCCCTCTATTGGTCCCTGGTGTCAGTGTTCCCCTGTCTCGTCAGGTTAACCAGGTCCAGCTGTGTCTCCCACCTGTGTGTGATTTCCCAGTGTCTCTCTGTGTACTTATAGTGTGTGTTTTCCTCTGCTCCTCGTCGCGTCGTCTGTGTTCATACCTGGTGTAATCCTCTGCGTGCTCTCCCCGCTGTTCTCCCAGCTGTTCTCCCTTCATGTTCAGGTTTGCCACTCCTCTGTGTAGTTTATCCCAGTTTAGTTCGTCCTTAGTTCTGTTTGCCATCTCCACTTTGTGTTTGATATTATCAATAAATCACCCTCACACCTGAATAAGTGCTGCGTTTTGGGTCCTCCTTCCACTCTCCACACGGCCGCTGCCCCGGACCGTGACAATTAGCCCCTGGGAAGAACAGGAGAAATATGCTCTCTCTTTCTAGTCCCTGTCAGTACTCTTGCTGCAGCATTTTGGATTAACTGAAGGCTTTTCCGGGAGGACATCCTGATAATAATGAATTACAGTAGTCCAGCCTGGAAGTAATAAATGCATGAACTAGTTTTCCAGCGTCACTCTGAGACAGGATATTTCTAACTTTAGAGATGTTGCACAAATGGAAGAAAGCAGTTCTACATATTTGTTTAATATGTGCGTTGAAGGACATGTCCTGGTCAAAAAAGACTCACAGCATTACTGGAGACCAAGGTAATGCCATCCAGAGTAAGTCTTTATTTAACGTCATGTTAATTTGGGTTGAACCCAGGACTGTATAGGCGTTGGCTGAATAGCAGTGGTGTTCGATATATGTTCCTCATAGTGGGCTCTCCATAGTCAATGGGTCGGTGCTTGAGGCTGAGAGTGTCCGTCTCACAGTTCCAGTTCAGTCCCAGGGTTGATTCATGCGCTTCTTGTCGGTCCTGTGACAGCCAGAGTTCCAGTTTGTCTGACCGTGCCTCGGATGGCAGATGACTAATCACTTCTGGCCTATTACTAGCCCACTGCCGAATTTCAAAGCCCCCGGAAGCCAGAAGCTGCCGTAGTTTCTTGACCAACTGCTGGGCTTCTTCAATCGATGAAACACTCTGTAGACAGTTGTCCACATAGAAGCACCGTTCGATGGAGAACCTCACCTCCTCTCCTGGTTCACTATGCAGGAGGACATGCCGCTGTAGCGCAAAGGAGGCACAGCAGGGACTACATGTTGTCCCAAAGGGAAGGACTTGCCATTCATAGCTGTGAGGGGGCTCATCCCGATTCATATTGCGCCAAAGAAACCTCAGGAGCGGTTTGTCTTCCGGGAGTAGGCACACCTGGTGAAACATCCCTTTTATGTCACCACTGATGGCAATGCTGTGTTCTCTGAAGCGCAGGAGCACTCCAACCAGAGAAGGGCTCAGGACAGGGCCAGGCAATAGGGACTCGTTCAGGTTAAGTCCCTTGTGTCGAAAAGAGCAATTAAAGACCACTCTATTCTTGCCATTGTGCTGGACCATGTGATGAGGTATGTACCAACTCTCTTGGCTCTGAGAGGCAACCTCCGGTTGCAGTTTGGCTACAAACCCAGAGGTCACCAACCTTTCAATCTCGTCCATATATGCAGCAGCCCTAACAGGGTCTTTGCTCAGACGTCTCTCCATACTCCTCAGGCTGGGCAGTGTCGCCTCTTGGGTGGCCTGAAAAAGTGGTGCATCCTTCCTCCTCAATAAGGGTGTGGCATACCGCACTCCCTTAACATCCACGCGCCTTGTTCTGGCCTCCAATATCTGAAGGGCTTCATGATCCTCCTTCGACCTTGTCACCTCCTTTTCACTCTTATATGGTAGAACATCCACTTGCCACAGCTTCTCCACATTCCTCTGGAGTTCAACAGATAGGGGGCTGCAGGAGGTATACAGACACTGTTGAGACTCTAACTGTGACTCAAGCGACTTTGCAGGCCCTTGCAGAGTCCATCCTAGTCGGGTTCGCATCGCAGCTGGCCCTCCTAGTGATCCAAAGCGCACAGGCTCTATAGGGTTTATGAGATGTGGGTGATCAGCCCCAATTAGCAACAAGGGTGAAACTCTGCTGAAGGTTTGTAGGGGCAAGTCCGTCAGATGTCGGTACCTTCTCTTGAGCATGGTAACTGGATATGAATGCTGAGCTAAGCCAAGCCGCTGGGCAGTGAAGGCATTAGCTATGTGGAAGGATATCTGGGGCTGCATGATAGGGGACAGTGTGAATGAAACGCAGGCCCCATGTAACGTTTGGATATCCTGACGGATAGTTCTCAGGGCGAGGTCTTCAGGTGTGCCTGTTAGGCCCAGTTGCTGAGCTGCAGAGGAGAGCAGCATGGTGCGGTCAGAGCCATCATTCAGGATGGCATAAGTGTCCAGAGTTTTGTCACCATTTCTCAGGAGAACTCTAATCACTTTAAGCAGAACACGGGTAGAATCTGAAGGTTTATCTAGGTGGAGTATTTCAGTTGCAGAGCTCACCAGGCAAGTACCTTCCTTCACACTCTTGGCGTTGACCTCATGCAGGATCTGAAGGTGTTTGCCTTGACATAGGCTGCAAGCTTTCTTCAGATTGCACTGTGCTGCTTGATGTGATCTGCCACATCGCCAACAACGCTGGTTTGTCTTAATCCAGTCTATGATTTGAGCCTTATCAAACGACTGGAATATGGGGCACTGACTCAGATAATGGTCCTCCGTATCACAGTAGGGGCAGTAAGCTTTCAGCGGGCCTTTCTTCTTGCTATGGACAGCTGGTTTGCTGCTCACCGACTCGACAGGCTGCTTCGTCGGCAGATTCTCTGAGCCATGCAGGATAGTGGCCATGCGCTTTACTGACTTCGCCTCTCTCAGGCGCTCTGGTTTCTGGATGACCCTCTCCTTCTGCCCTGTAGCCCCAAGCTGGGTACTGCTATCTTGGCACCATGTTTCCAGCTGTAACCAGTCTGAAAAGTCTGTTAGGTTGTATACTACCCCTGGATGGCGACACATGTGTCTCCGGAACTCAGACCTCATTTCAGCTGGCAGCTTACTGAGGAGCCGTGCCACGTGAGAGCCACAGTTCAGTTCCACTTCGCCATCCGGACCAAGGGTCTTCAGCATACCAACGAGAGCCCGAATCTGCAGTGCGAATCTTTCAAAAGCCTCCACATCCCCGCGACGAATGTCCGGTGCATCCATAACACCGGCAATCTTCCTGAGGGCTAACTGGTGGGGCTGACCAAACTTCTCCGATAGGGCTGCCATGGTGTCCGTATAGGGGGATCGAGAATTGAGATATGCATCAGCTATGAGACGGGCTTCATCTAGTTTCAAATGATCCATCAGTATCTGAAACTTGAAAAGCTCTGTCCCATCCGGTGGCAGTAGATTGTCAAGTGCGATCTTTAACCAGGCAAACTCGCTTGGGTCCCTCTTAATGAGATCAGGAATACTTGGAGTTGGACCCCTGTATGTTTTCTCTTGTGCCATTACATGTGGTGGCTGGTAGGCTGGGGATGGATGAGGTTTATATTGCGATGATGTTGTGATAGGTCTTGATACCTCGGCGACGGGCTGCTGGCTCCAGATGTTGGTGGGGGCTTGACTCTGGAAACTGGGATAAGCACTAGCAGAAAACTGCTCCTGCCAAGGAGGCTTCAAATGTTGCGGAATGATAGGTGGATGTTCAAACCGAAAGGAAGGTGCACTGTTGGGGAATGGCGGGGTTGGCCGACTAGCTGTCAGTGTCTGCTCCTTTAACAGCTGTAGTTCACCCATCATCCTATCCAATGTATCAATCATTGTAGTATCCTTGGGTGGAATACTCTGAGCTGATGGTGGGCGAAAGTATGGCCTTTGGTATTCTTGTTGAGCATGGATGTCCTGCCTATTGTCATACTGCGGCCATGGACTCGTTCGTGCATCTATTCTATGTGTATGGGAACTAATCGTGGGGACACTGATGGGCTGCATACGTTGGGAGGAAGACAGAGGGGGTACATGTGTTGGGGGTGATCTCTGGTCCCATTGCTCTGACAGGTAACCACCTCTGTCTGGTTCACGTGTTTGGGCGTAAGGCTGAGGTCTGCCATTCATACCATACTGCGAACCCGAAACTGCAGACATTTCCCATGGTCGATGGAAAGGAGAAGGAGGCTGATGGTTCAGGCCATCCCTACTGGGCACATGCTGCCGCATATCCTGCAGATCATTCGAGGAAGCGGTCCATTCATCCACGGTGTGTTCCCATCCAGGCTGACTTGTTGGGCTAGACGAGCGGGAGGTCTGTACAGACACTGCCGATGGCACGTACTGCTTTCGCTCTTCTAGCCCGGGTGCATACTGTGCTGTGTACGAGTGACGGTAGGGTGTCATGTCTCGTTGGTGGCCCACCAAGCTCACCTCATAGTCTGCAAGGTAGGGAGGAGGTTGTACTTGGCGCCTTGGGCGAGTTAAATCTGAGACATCTTTACTGGAGAAGAAACTAGGCTGCATCTTTAGGATCCAAGGAAAGCACCCTCCGGCTTGAAGGACCAATGTTAATTTGGGTTGAACCCAGGACTGTATAGGCGTTGGCTGAATAGCAGTGGTGTTCACCTTGGGGTGTCGGTCAGAACACACAGGACGCACAGATAAAGGTTATACCGTCTTTACTGTGATTCCTCAGCTTAACAGCACAGTACAGCAACACAGTAATGCAACCGCAGGCTTACAGAGTGGTGAGGGGTGTGGGTGTGTGTGGTCTGTGAACAGAACATATACAGAATACTGAATGTAATAAACATCTAAGTCATGAATTATGATGCATTAGCGTTCTTCGAATCTAACCAGAACTACAAATGGGAATTCCTATATGAACATCTACATGCACGAGTTTCATACACTACTCCCAAACCCTTACAGTACATGACATTGATTGCCAATACACCCAACAACAATATATCACAAACACCAAATCGTTTAGCTTACAGCTAGCAGGTATGTAGCATAACAGGTAGCATTAGTAGCATGAACTAGCCACATAGCGAACAGGTCGATACACATTGCACTTCTACATCCACTAAATGTCTAATTGGCATAAAAGACTAAAACTGTCCTTTTCAGGCATGGCTCCGCGTCTAGTCACAGTTCTTTAGCGACGCACACAACTCACACCGTGTGTAGACATCCCCTGCAGAGTCAGTCTGCCAGGCGGCTCTTGCTATGTGCTAGCTCCAACTCTGATCACTGGAACATGTGCTCAATAGTGCAACTGTGCTCTCTCGCCACAAGGGGGCCCCCCCACACAGCTGACAGCCTTTCCAACAGTCATGTTTGACTTTATGCATTTCTGAATAGTTTCTGTGATGCTTAGAACTCAAATTGCACTGCTTTAAATAGTTTATTTTGATCAATCAATCAATCAATCAAAATTTATTTATATAGCACATGTTAAAACAACAGTGTTGACCATAGTGCTTCAGTCAATAAAAACATGAGACAGTTAAAACAAACAATAAAAGAGGACAACAAACAATAGGTAACAACGCAACAAGCTAAAACAGCCAACTAGACAGAATCAAAAGCCAAAGTAAAAAAATAAGTTTTAAGACGTAATTTAAAAGACTGGATAGACTCGGCAGTGCGAATATGAACGGGGAGGTTATTCCAGAGTCTGGGTGCCACGGATGCAAAGGCCCGGTCGCCTCTCGACTTCATTCGAGTCCTAGGTTGTGCTAGGAGCCTGTGGTTGGATGATCTAAGTGCTCTGTTGGGATTGTATGAATGGAGTAAATCAGAAAGATAACTGGGCGCTAAATTATTCAAAATATTAAAAGTGAACAAAAGAATTTTAAAATCTATACGATATTTAACAGGGAGCCAATGTAATTTGGCTAAAATTGGAGTTATGTGTTCATGAATTCTCGTACCTGTTAAAAGACGCGCAGCTGCATTTTGAATTAACTGGAGCCGGCAAAGAGAGGAGTGTTGGAGGCCCGAGTAGAGGGAGTTACAGTAGTCCAATCTGGATGTAATAAATGTGTGGATAAGCTTTTCAAGGTCCTTTAAAGGAAGGAACGGCTTTGCTTTGGAAATCTGACGCAACTGGTAAAAGCTGTTTTTTTACCACAGTGGACACCTGTTTCTCGAGTTTAAAAGAGCCATCCAGGAACACTCCGAGGTTTCTTACAGTGGACGAAAGATGGCTAGCGAGAGGGCCTAGGGCATCAGCTAACTGGTCTAGCAGAGTGTGACTACCAAAGACTATGATTTCGGTCTTATTCTTGTTCAATGTAAGAAAATTATGTGATAACCAAATTTTAACTTCATGCAAACAGTTGAACAGAGGTTGCAAAGAAGCAGTCACATCGGATTTCAAAGGTAAATAAATCTGGATATCATCGGCATAACAGTGAAAGGAGATGTTGTATTTACTAAAAATTAATCCCAAGGGCAACATGTACAAAGAGAAAAGAGCAGGACCGAGCACGGACCCTTGAGGCACACCACAATAAATAGGGGCAGAAGCCGAGGAGTGTTGCCCCAAAGCAACAGAGAACGACCTCTCTGAGAGATAGGATTTAAACCAAGATAATACCTTACCTTTGAGACCAACAACATGTTCCAGTCTTGATAGAAGAATGTTGTGGTTAACCGTGTCAAAAGCAGCAGACAAGTCAAGTAAAACTAAGACCAAAGAATATCCAGAGTCAACAGTTAAAAGAAGATCATTAAAAACTCTAAGTAAGGCTGTCTCTGTGCTGTGGCGAGGTTTAAAACCAGACTGAAACTTTTCATTAATACCATTTGCATCTAAAAAGGCCTGTAGTTGTTTTAGAACTACCTTTTCCAATATTTTGGAAATAAAAGGGAGTTTGGAGATCGGCCTGTAGTTGGTAAGACCAATTAGGTCAAGATTGTTCTTTTTCATAATAGGTTGCACAACAGCATGCTTAAAGACAGACGGTACACAACCTGATGACAATGATGCATTCAGCAGAGATAAGATACAAGGACCAATAACATGTAAAGCTTCCTTAAAGAAACGGGAAGGAAGAATATCATGCGGGGAACCAGAGATTTTGAGATGATCAATTATATCTTTTAAAGCAGAATAAGACACTGGCTCAAACTGTTGAAAGACAGTCAAGCATTCAAAAGCTGGAACTGGGTCTAAAACTGATGATGGATGAGATGGATGAGAAGCCCTTAGAGCTGAGATTTTATCAGAGAAATACTTTAAGAATTTATCACAAAGAGCAGGGGAAGCATCCCTATAAGTGGTAGTGCGAGGGTTTATCACAGAATTAAAAGTATTAAAAAGTGCTCGGGGGTTGTGGCTATTAGTCATAATAATGCTAGACAAAAAGGCAGATTTGGCAGCTTTAACAGACTTTTGATACTTAGACAATTATGGAGGATGTCCAGAGAGACGTGGAGTTTGTCTTTCCTCCATCTTCTTTCAGCACGACGACATTCACGCCTAAGGGTACATTTTTGATGCACATGCTGTTTTTTTTTTCTGCAGTATATAAAAATTGCTGTATCTCAAAAATAAAACTATGAAGACAAACTAAATTTATTGTTGTTATAAACTATTTTTTGCAACTTTTTTGTATTTAAAATTTTGAGGGATAAACCTCTTAAATTTCTCTAAGTAGAAATATATGTAAAAAATATATATATGAGTCGGCACTCATAAAACATGGCACGCAAGGTACCCACAGCTGTTTTGTCCCCGTACAGTTCTTTAAATTGAAGAAAGATCTTATCTGGCGTATCCCGCTCCACTTGCTCCAAAATAAGAATTTCATGTTGTGGTTCTCCTCCTAATGCACTCAGTACAAAATCACACTGCTGTTCTATCAACCACTTTTGAGCACAGAGCATTGCACTAATTTGGCTTTCCCAATCTTCATAATTCGTGTTAAGCCCACAAAATTTTGGTACCCAGGGCACACCAATAAAGAATGGTGACACCATATTAATGGTTTCAGATACCTCATCCACCATATTGATCAGTCTTAGGCAGGTGGGTTTGTATACTGGTCACAAATTCTGTCGACAACGCCAAATGTTACGTAAGGCCCAAAATGGCCTCCGTACAAGAAAGTAGTAGCTCTAATATTGACCAGTAACGAACCACCACATGCACACTGTAATGGGTTACACAAGATTTATTTGTTCTTTTTCCGGGTAAAACTACTGGCTGAAGACACAACTCTGGCCAGGAATCCAAGGCCCAAAGCCACCGCGGTCAGGGTTGTTAGCCTGGTTACAAACAGGGGAAAGGTGGTCACTTGGAAGAACAAGCAGCCAAAACGTATCAATCCTGCATCTTCCTCAAAAAGGCTTGCCACCCACCTTTTCAGGCCTGACTTCGTTCGAGGCTGGGTCTCCACATCACATCCTGGGAGCTGGAACTTCCCCAAAACTGGTCCAGTTTCCTTGTCAGGGGCACAGAGAGTCTCCAGTCCAGTGTTTGTTTTCCAGCCTTCCAGCACATCCACTCACATCCCAATAAGAATGAGTCCTCCCTCCAACATCCTCAGTTTATTTTAAAAGCAAAACCAGGCCAGGTTAAAAATCTTTTCCGTTAAAATGTGCACACTTCATCCTGGATCTTCGAGGCTTCCCTGCTACACCAGTGTCCTACTAAAAAAAACAACGACAACCCCTACTTCCTGTTTCTTCTCCCCTTTATAGAGAAGGGCTCCAATCCTCCCCAATCAGCTGCTCCCTGTATTCAACTCCAAATAGCTGGCAGCTGGACTAGAGTAGAATCTCCACATCATCAACAAAACAATAAAAAGTTGTCACAAAACCAGAGCTACAGCAGAAGCAAGAAGTCTTCCTTCAAAGTGCCTCGCTTATTTATTTTTTTTGGAGACGTGAAATTCCAAGACGTACTCGGGTGTGGCTCACATCAAACACAAAGAAACACCAAAGCATGCAATTAATACAAAACAAAATCTAAAGTAATGCCAACCCAAAAGCTTAGTGGGGGATTCTCTCCATCCTTTTCCACCATGCTATACTCTGTAACATCAGCGCCCGAGAAGCGCCCGATAAGACATTGCGAACCCTTCCTGGCCATCCGGTGAAACTGCTGGGAAGACAACGTTGGAGAAACGTGAACATTTTATTTGTACTGCATAATCTGCAGATTCTGACAGAAATCTGCAACTATCCTTTGAAGCACCGCTCCTCTAAAACAGCAATAAAGATAATTATTAGGTTATCCACATTATTATGTAAATAACAAAATAACTTAAAGCAAAAATTGGGAAACGTGAAGTCCGAAGTCTTTATATTAAGGGCCATCAGTCAAACAATATTGTTTGCTCTGGGTCTAAACAGAGCGCGTTGTGTGTGACATCTTCTTTTGTGCATGCGGGCCGCTTTGAGCGTTCACACTAGAGAGCGTTTGCTGTCGCATTTTATTTGTAGTGTGAACGAACAGACAAAAAAAAATCGGATTTGATCAAAAAATCGGAATTGAGCATTAGTGTGACCGTAGCCTTAGATCAGTGTGCCCAAAAGAAGACATGTCTGACATCCCTTGGAGAGTTTCCACACAAGTGTTGAAATGCTCCTTTTCACTAGTGTGGGTGATGTAGGTGTCGGTACAGAAAGATAGAAAATGTAAAATCATCCTGCGGTCTTACAAATCGCAGGATGTGTTTTTTGATATTTTTCATGGATAAATACTGTTTGTTGAGGCGAGGGATTATCTGGCTTGTTATCAGAGTGCAATTCAAGAGCTGTGATTCATGATTGCATGGGGGTGGATGAGTTCATGTGGCATGAGTTGAATTAATATGCACATCTGTCAAGGCCCCATTAATGCTTAATAATGGCTATAAAGGTCAAGTAACATAATGTGTGATTATATTCAGATTATATCCTTTCCATGGAAAGCCTTGTTTATTTAAGCAAGAAAATACCAAATCATCTTCTGCCTATATGACAGCAGCATGGCTGTAGTAAACAGGTCTGGCGATTAAACTGACCTGCCTGCAGTCCAGACCTGCCTCCTATTGAGAACATTTGGTGCATTATGAAATAAAAAATCCTGCAAAGGAAATTTCAGCCTGAGATCCAGGAACATGTGAGTCCGAGAGAGCATTTAGTTTTCAAAACTTCAATTTAAGCGTATATTTTGTTAACATTTTACACAAAGTCCCATCTTTCTGACACAGCTTCTTTCTCTTATATTTAATATAACCAAACTACGGACTGACGAGCGACTGTTCATACGTGTTGTTGTTAGCAACAACGATGGTAAAACCATGGTGTGGCTCCGTAGTCCGCTTGTTTGTTTTGCACATAAACTTTTTGCAATAAAGCTCAAGATCCTGTTGAGACTTTTCAAAATAAACTGAATCCTGTGAAAGAGTATGAAGTAGTGATGTTCTTTTTATAGAACCGGCTCTTTCGGCTTGACCAATTCTGTTTACATTATACATGCTTCATTAGAAGACATAGCATACATTTTCACTGCTATGCTGATGACACCCAGCTCTATCTGTCCATGAAGCCAGATAACACACACCAATTAGTTAAACTGCAGGAATGTCTTAAAGACATAAAGACCTGGATGGCCGCTAACTTTCTGCTTCTTAATTCAGATAAAACTGAGGTTATTGTACTCGGCCCTGAAAATCTTAGAAATATGGTATCTAACCAGATTCTTACTCTGGATGGCATTACCTTGGCCTCCAGTAACGCTGTGAGGAACCTTGGAGTCATTTTTGACCAGGACATGTCCTTCAACGCACATATTAAACAATCAGGATGTCCTAAAAACTCCCGGAAAAGCCTTCAGTTAATCCAAAATACTGCAGCAAGAGTACTGACAGGGACTAGAAAGAGAGAGCATATTTCTCCAGTATTGGCTTCCCTTCATTGGCTCCCCGTTAAATCCAGAATTGAATTCAAAATCCTGCTCCTCAAATACAAGGTCTTAAATAATCGGGCCCCATCTTATCTTAATGACCTTGTAGTACCATATCACCCTATTAGAGCACTTCGCTCTCGCTCTGCAGGCCTACTTGTTGTTCCTAGAGTATTTAAAAGTAGAATGGAAGGGAGAGCCTTCAGTTTTCAGGCCCCTCTTCTGTGGAACCAGCTTCCAGTTTGGATTCGGGAGACAGACACTATTTCTACTTTCAAGATTAGGCTTAAAACTTTACTTTTTGCTAAAGCATATAGTTAGGGCTGGACCACGTAACCCTGAATCCTCCCTTAGTTGTGCTGCATTAGATGTAGGCTTGCAGGGGTATTCCCATGATGCATTGAGTTTTTCCTTTCTAGTCACCTTTCTCACTCAGTATGTGTTAATAGACCTCTCTGCATTGAATCATATCTGTTATTAATCTCTGTCTCTCTTCCACAGCATGTCTTTATCCTGTTTTTCTCTCACCCCAACCGGTCGCAGCAGATGGCCGCCCCTCTCTGAGCCTGGTTCTGCCGGAGGTTTCTTCCTGTTAAAAGGGAGTTTTTCCTTCCCACTGTTGCCAAAGTGCTTGCTCATAGGGGGTCATATCATTGTTGGGTTTTTCTCTGTATCTACTGTACAATATAAAGCGCCTTGAGGCGACTGCTGTTGTGATTTGGCGCTATATAAATAAAATTGAATTGAATTTACTCACTCTTTCGGCTCCCAACCGGCTCTTCAGGTTGTTTTGTTGCTTTAATTAATTTATTATCAACAAAAATATAAAATAATACACAAAAGGAATTACTAATGTAAAAAAAACCTGTGGTTTTATTTATATATATGTATATGTGTATATATATGTGTGTATATATGTATATGTGTATATATGTATATGTGTGTATATATGTATATGTGTGTATATATGTATATATGTGTGTGTATATATATATGTATGTGTGTATATATACATGTATATGTATATATATACGTGTATATGTATGTATATGTGTATGTATATGTGTGTGTATATGTGTATATGTATATGTGTGTGTGTATATGTGTATATGTATATATATATATATATATGTGTTTTTATTAGGGGTGCAACGATACACAAAATTCACGGTTCGGTTCGATACTTTGGTGTCACGGTTTGATATTTTTTCGATACAAAAAAAATGTTCATGCTTTTTTAATTTGTCATTTATTAAAATTATAAATATATATTTTAACTCAAACGTACAGTTTTTAAATTTATCGAGAAATCGAGAAATCACTCATCTTTGGAAAAGAGAGTTTATTACAGAGTAATGGCTCTTTCCAAAATAAAAGCTATACTATACGCTTCTTCTGGGCTATATTCTCAGCAGCATATTAAACATATCAGGTCCCCATAAGGAGAATCCTGTGCTAACGGCTGTCTAAATGACTCGGGTAAAGTTTGTAGCATGCGTGCTTGTTGTTTTTGTCTGCTTCCACTTGTCTTTGCACTAGGATGATGTCGGCGTAAATGTGCAGTCATATTCATTGTGTTCCCACTAGTGCTGTCAGCGTTAATCTGAAATGACGTTAACGCCACAACACGGCAAATCTCCGTTAACGAGTTACCGCGGATCGCCCCGTGTGTGGGGCTGGACAGCGTCAACATGTTAACGAGCAAACTGCGCTAACGCACTAGTTCCCGCTATGTAATTGAGCATTGCGTGGCACATCCGACATACTGTTTTACTTTTGTCCATGACGCGCTTACCTTCAGGGTCATACGTCACATGAAAACCAAAATAGTTCCAAAGGCCAGATCTGAATGAGGGTGGGGGATGTTCAATTTGCGATGTTGCAAGGAGAGCTTAACTTCTGTCTTGCTAGCTTGCCCTGCAGTCGAGTGCAGATCCACTGAGCGCTCAACACAGACAGCATCGTCAGATGAAAAGTTGATAAAATAAATTAAAAATTTTGTATTGTTCGATACATATGCGTACCGAACCGAAAGCACTGTATCGAACGGTTCAATATCAATACAAGTATCGTTGCACCCCTAGTTTTTATATATATTAATATATATAAACATATATAAATAAAACCTTTGCTTTGGAGTTTGTATGTGATTTGTCTCTAGGGGCCACCCTAAATATACTTTTATTTATTCACTCCACATAAAATGAATAAATGATAAAATACAAAAACCAACTACTTACATTTTCACTATTTAAATTTTCAGCTTTTTCCTTTAAAACAAATTTCAAGTGAAACAACACAAAACACTGCAAACCACAACACAATTAAATATAAATTAAAATATGCAAAACAAAAAGAAGATGCATATTGCTCTGTCATACGGGCCTGCATGAATAAATTTTCTGAATCCTTTATCATCTGCAACTGAAAATAGTTGTGGATGATTACTATACCTTTCTAATGTGACAATGTTGTCTCTTGTTGTTGTCCCTGGCTCTCTTTCTCTCTCTTTCCCTCCGGCTCTGTTCCTGTGCTACTGCCAGTGTAACTACCACCCCTCCCCCCTCTGCCCAGCACAAACACAAGGCTCGCATGCGGAGTGAAGTGAAAGAAAGTGCAAGAGAGAGGGTGAGAGAAAGAGGGGGAAAAAAAACTAAAAAAAAACACAGCTCGTGTGTTCACTTCAAAGAGACATCCGTAAACACTTTTACGGATGACCAGCAGAAAGGAGCCGTCACAAGCTAAAAAATAAACCTTAGACTCGCTGGAACAGGCTTTTCCCCGTGTAATAAATATAATGAAAATGGCGGCCATTACAACTTATGTCTAAAAATGTATTGTTTTATGCGTTGGTTAAAACACTTAACTCCAGGTACGCTACACCTTGCTGGAAACACTGCTGGTAGTGTGATGATCTGGGCCTGCTTTGCTGCTTAAGGACCTGGGCAACCTAGGCATTGAAAGTCGTTCAACTAAACTCGTTCCCCTCACCCACCCAAGCCCAGGTCTGGCAGATGATGCCACTCGCAGAGGCTTTGCCATATAAGGTTCGACTGTTGGGGGCTCAAAAAGTTCCTGGAACTTTCTAGAAATGCACACTCATGTGACTGTTCTCATGTAAACACACTGTTTTTTTCTGGTTTTTGATATGAGGATGACAAGAATTCTACCTGATGGGGCCTATGTTTTGGGTGTACAGAACCTGCCTGTACAGTAAGACTTTTAAGATTAAGTCTTACTGTACAGGCATGTTCTCTGGAGTTCATTTTAGAACACTAAAAGCTTTCAATATACTGTGACTTAGAAACAACTGCTTTAAATAACAATAAAAAACAAACAATTGTGTGACATAAAACTATGTAGGAACAAAAAAGGTTTCTGGTGTACAAAAACCGTCTAAAAAAAAAAAGAACAAAACAAACCTACAGTTACTTGTTGAACAAGATGCCCAAGATTGTAATATGATAATTCACAATGACCTGGCCAACTCCCTGTAACTGATGGAACCATGAATTCTGTTCTCTAACAGAAAATCCTGAAAGAAAATATCCGTCCATCAATTTGTACCCTGAAATTCAAGCTCAGTTATACATCAGGACAATGATTTGAAACACACCAGCAAGGCTCATCAAAAAAAGAGAGAAAATTAAGGTTTTGAAGTTCAGACGGATTTAAATGTTTTCATATAACCCTAAGGAGATTGCTAATGCTTTAAAACTTTACAGTGTGGCTGAATTAAAATAAGTCTGCAAGAAAGAGTGGGCAAAGATTCCTCTACAGTATTGTGTAAGACAGTTATCACATACTACTGAAGCCACTGGTGTATCCAGAGGTGGTTCAGCAGAAGACATTGGGATACTGGGTAAATTGTAAATAAGAACAAACTGCAATGATTTTCAAATCTCATAAATGCATTTTTTCTTAACAGTAGAACATAAAAAACATCAAACGTTTACAAACTGAGAAAATGTGCCACTTTAATAATATATAATTGAATCTGATGGCAGAAATAATGGACCCTGGAACAGGGTCATATTTACCACGGTGTAGTATCTTTTAACAGTTAATAAATGTCTGGGAACTGATGTCCAGCTGCTGGACTTCTGGGAGAGGAATGTTGTCCCATTTTTGTTTGATATAAATTCCGGCTGCTCAGCTACTCTGGGTATGTTTTCAGTTGTTCAAAGGTTTTGACAAAAGCATTCAGTAATGCATTAAACCTAAAATAACAAGCATGTTTTGAAAGTGTTAGGAGTAAAAAGTACAGATATTTGTTTCAAGTGGGTCCTTTTTATCACACTTTCCATTAATTTAAAAGTGATGTCTGGATTATTCCAAGTTGGTGTGTATTTGTATAGAAAGTGCATGGTGTTTAGTTCTTTCCACCAAGCTACCAGAGCTGTGTTATCGCGAACTATTAAAGCACTTTATTCTTAAAGTACAGGCCTATGCGCTGTCGGTGTTGCGTGCTGCACAATAACATTCAATATTTAGTATTTACTGTTACTTACAGTTATCTAGGTTATTGCTGTGGTCCCCATATTTTGTTCCTCTGTGTCGCTTTTGCTTGTTTTCTTTTGCTTTTTTTCGTTTATTTCAACAGGTGATCCAGTGGCTTTTTAAATGTCTTCTCTCACTGTCCCCCAGTCATGTCTGTCCTCTCTGAAATAACTTACAATAAAATAAAGGTCAATCAAATGGACCAATACGGCAAAACTGTAATGATCCACTTGGTAAAATAAATCCCTTGGGCATCTTTCTTGGCCTTCAGACAATAATTCTGATCGCTAAAGTACCAAACGAGAAAGGCCAAAAGAAAGAAGAAAAAAAAAAAAAAAAGTACAGACCTAATTGTTGTGGCGGGGCAACTGTTTGTGTGTACAGCAACTGTGAGAAAAGTGTTGAATAAAGATACTGAAAGGTGTAGAAATGTCATCGGGTCTGCCTTGGTTTATTGCAACTGTCTTTCCTAGATTTTTCAAAAGTAGAACTGTAGAAGGACCAGACATGGCTATAGTATGTGTTGCTTACAATTGTTCTTTATTTAACCTTTTACCCAGTGCAATGTTGGCATTGTCACAGTTTTCAGCTGCTCTGACCTGCTCTGATCTGCTCAGCCCAAGCATAATTAGGATAATGGGTTCCAGCTGTTTTCATCAACCTCCTCTTACACCATGCCCTCACCCCACTGCTTCACCCCCTCCCTTTTCATCTTACCACAAGAACTAAAAGGTTTACTGATAAGGAATTTCTTCAGCACAGGCCTTGACCACACACTTTTAGAGAAAAATAATTCATATCAATATTTTTTTTTTATTTTCACTGTTCAGTATCAGTGTTTTTGTTCTGTTTTTATCC
The DNA here is from genome assembly GCF_900408965.1 of Simochromis diagramma. Classification (NCBI taxonomy): domain Eukaryota; kingdom Metazoa; phylum Chordata; class Actinopteri; order Cichliformes; family Cichlidae; genus Simochromis; species Simochromis diagramma. The sequence goes on along the minus strand of NW_024386845.1, from coordinate 37,866 downwards.
ATCGGCTTTCCTTGTGTTTTATTCTTTTAGCAACTCATTTCGCTCATCCACCCCAGCCCAGCTCTGGCAGATGGCTGCCAGATAAGGCCTTGGCTCAAAGATTCCATGGGACTTTCCAGTAAGAAACATTCAAAGCCATTTTCAGTTGACTGAGAAACAACTGCTTTATTGTGACATAAACTATGAAGGAATGGGGTAGATGACACACATACACAAAGAGTAGGAGGGACTTGGTCAAAGCTCTATATATGCAGTGGTGCTGGTGCTCACTTCAACAGTGATCATGGAAACTGCAGTGGCCCTCCTGGCTCTTTTTTTTGTTGGTGTTGGCGGTCTGTGGCTTTCTCGCACTCCTCCCTGTGGCCGTACGATGTCTCTCTCTCTCCACCCCCACTCCGGACCTCCCCGCCATGTCCTTGGCGCCCGTGCCTCATTCCCACCCGCGCCTTGCTCCCTGTGTTTCCCTGCGTGCCCCTCGTCTGTCTTTGATGGAACAACAAGCACGCATGCTACAAACTTTACCCGAGTCATTTAGACAGCCGTTAGCACAGGATTCTCCTTATGGGGACCTGATATGTTTAATATGCTGCTGAGAATATAGCCCAGAAGAAGCGTATAGTATAGCTTTTATTTTGGAAAGAGCCATTACTCTGTAATAACTCTCTTTTCCAAAGATGAGTGATTTCTCGATTTCTCTCGATAAATTTAAAAACTGTACGTTTGAGTTAAAATATATATTTATAATTTTAATAAATGACAAATTAAAAAAGCAGAACATTTTTTTTGTATCGAAAAAATATCAAACCGTGACACCAAAGTATCGAACCGAACCGTGAATTTTGTGTATCGTTGCACCCCTAATAAAAACACATATATATATATATATATACAATACACATAACACACACACATATACATATACACATATACACACACATAGACATACACATATACATACATATACACGTATATTATACAGATAACATGTAGATATACACACAGTACATATATATTACACACACAGGATATATACATATTACACAACAGAATACATATAGACAACACATATACATATAGACACAAGAGACATATATACACACATATAGATGACACATATACAAGATTACACACACATATATATAGCACATATACATATAGTACACACATATATATCACATACTACATATAATACACACATATATATACACATATACATATATAATAAATAAAACCACAGGTTTTTTTTACATTAGTAATTCCTGTGTATTATTTTATTTTTTGTTGATAATAAATTAATTAAAGCAACAAAACAACCTGAAGAGCCGGTTGGGAGCCGAAAGAGTGAGTAAATTCAATTCAATTTTTAATAGCGCCAAATCACAACAGCAGTCGCCTCAAGGCGCTTTATATTGTACAGTAGATACAGAGAGAAAAACCCAACAATGATATGACCCCCTATGAGCAAGCACTTTGGCAACAGTGGGAAGGAAAAACTCCCTTTTAACAGGAAGAAACCTCCGGCAGAACCAGGCTCAGAGAGGGGCGGCCATCTGCTGCGACCGGTTGGGGTGAGAGAAAAACAGGATAAAGACATGCTGTGGAAGAGAGACAGAGATTAATAACAGATAGATTCAATGCAGAGAGGTCTATAACACATACTGAGTGAGAAAGGTGACTAGAAAGGAAAAACTCAATGCATCATGGGAATACCCCTGCAAGCCTACATCTAATGCAGCACAACTAAGGGAGGATTCAGGGTTACGTGGTCCAGCCCTAACTATATGCTTTAGCAAAAAGTAAAGTTTTAAGCCTAATCTTGAAAGTAGAAATAGTGTCTGTCTCCCGAATCCAAACTGGAAGCTGGTTCCACAGAAGAGGGGCCTGAAAACTGAAGGCTCTCCCTTCCATTCTACTTTTAAATACTCTAGGAACAACAAGTAGGCCTGCAGAGCGAGAGCGAAGTGCTCTAATAGGGTGATATGGTACTACAAGGTCATTAAGATAAGATGGGGCCCGATTATTTAAGACCTTGTATTGAGGAGCAGGATTTTGAATTCAATTCTGGATTTAACGGGGAGCCAATGAAGGGAAGCCAATACTGGAGAAATATGCTCTCTCTTTCTAGTCCCTGTCAGTACTCTTGCTGCAGTATTTTGGATTAACTGAAGGCTTTTCCGGGAGTTTTTAGGACATCCTGATTGTTTAATATGTGCGTTGAAGGACATGTCCTGGTCAAAAATGACTCCAAGGTTCCTCACAGCGTTACTGGAGGCCAAGGTAATGCCATCCAGAGTAAGAATCTGGTTAGATACCATATTTCTAAGATTTTCAGGGCCGAGTACAATAACCTCAGTTTTATCTGAATTAAGAAGCAGAAAGTTAGCGGCCATCCAGGTCTTTATGTCTTTAAGACATTCCTGCAGTTTAACTAATTGGTGTGTGTTATCTGGCTTCATGGACAGATAGAGCTGGGTGTCATCAGCAGAGCAGTGAAAATGTATGCTATGTCTTCTAATGAAGCATGTATAATGTAAACAGAATTGGTCAAGCCGAAAGAGCCGGTTCTATAAAAAGAACATCACTACTTCATACTCTTTCACAGGATTCAGTTTATTTTGAAAAGTCTCAACAGGATCTTGAGCTTTATTGCAAAAAGTTTATGTGCAAAACAAACAAGCGGACTACGGAGCCACACCATGGTTTTACCATCGTTGTTGCTAACAACAACACGTATGAACAGTCGCTCGTCAGTCCGTAGTTTGGTTATATTAAATATAAGAGAAAGAAGCTGTGTCAGAAAGATGGGACTTTGTGTAAAATGTTAACAAAATACGCTTAAATTGAAGTTTTGAAAACTAAATGCTCTCTCGGACTCACATGTTCCTGGATCTCAGGCTGAAATTTCCTTTGCAGGATTTTTTATTTCATAATGCACCAAATGTTCTCAATAGGAGGCAGGTCTGGACTGCAGGCAGGTCAGTTTAATCGCCAGACCTGTTTACTACAGCCATGCTGCTGTCATATAGGCAGAAGATGATTTGGTATTTTCTTGCTTAAATAAACAAGGCTTTCCATGGAAAGGATAATCTGAATATAATCACACATTATGTTACTTGACCTTTATAGCCATTATTAAGCATTAATGGGGCCTTGACAGATGTGCATATTAATTCAACTCATGCCACATGAACTCATCCACCCCCATGCAATCATGAATCACAGCTCTTGAATTGCACTCTGATAACAAGCCAGATAATCCCTCGCCTCAACAAACAGTATTTATCCATGAAAAATATCAAAAAACACATCCTGCGATTTGTAAGACCGCAGGATGATTTTACATTTTCTATCTTTCTGTACCGACACCTACATCACCCACACTAGTGAAAAGGAGCATTTCAACAACTTGTGTGGAAACTCTCCAAGGGATGTCAGACTGTCTTCTTTTGGGCACACTGATCTAAGGCTCGGTCACACTAATGCTCAATTCCGATTTTTTGATCAAATCCGATTTTTTTTTGTCTGTTCGTTCACACTACAAATAAAATGCGACAGCAAACGCTCTCTAGTGTGAACGCTCAAAGCGGCCCGCATGCACAAAAGAAGATGTCACACACAACGCGCTCTGTTTAGACCCAGAGCAAACAATATTGTTTGACTGATGGCCCTTAATATAAAGACTTCGGACTTCACGTTTCCCAATTTTTGCTTTAAGTTATTTTGTTATTTACATAATAATGTGGATACCTAATAATTATCTTTATTGCTGTTTAGAGGAGCGGTGCTTCAAAGGATAGTTGCAGATTTCTGTCAGAATCTGCAGATTATGCAGTACAAATAAAATGTTCACGTTTCTCCAACGTTGTCTTCCCAGCAGTTTCACCGGATGGCCAGGAAGGGTTCGCAATGTCTTATCGGGCGCTTCTCGGGCGCTGATGTTACAGAGTATAGCATGGTGGAAAAGGATGGAGAGAATCCCCCACTAAGCTTTTGGGTTGGCATTACTTTAGATTTTGTTTTGTATTAATTGCATGCTTTGGTGTTTCTTTGTGTTTGATGTGAGCCACACCCGAGTACGTCTTGGAATTTCACGTCTCCAAAAAAAATAAATAAGCGAGGCACTTTGAAGGAAGACTTCTTGCTTCTGCTGTAGCTCTGGTTTTGTGACAACTTTTTATTGTTTTGTTGATGATGTGGAGATTCTACTCTAGTCCAGCTGCCAGCTATTTGGAGTTGAATACAGGGAGCAGCTGATTGGGGAGGATTGGAGCCCTTCTCTATAAAGGGGAGAAGAAACAGGAAGTAGGGGTTGTCGTTGTTTTTTTAGTAGGACACTGGTGTAGCAGGGAAGCCTCGAAGATCCAGGATGAAGTGTGCACATTTTAACGGAAAAGATTTTTAACCTGGCCTGGTTTTGCTTTTAAAATAAACTGAGGATGTTTGGAGGGAGGACTCATTCTATTGGGATGTGAGTGGATGTGCTGGAAGGCTGGAAAACAAACACTGGACTGGAGACTCTCTGTGCCCTGACAAGGAAACTGGACCAGTTTTGGGGAAGTTCCAGCTCCCAGGATGTGATGTGGAGACCCAGCCTCGAACGAAGTCAGGCCTGAAAAGGTGGGTGGCAAGCCTTTTTGAGGAAGATGCAGGATTGATACGTTTTGGCTGCTTGTTCTTCCAAGTGACCACCTTTCCCCCTGTTTGTAACCAGGCTAACAACCCTGACCGCGGTGGCTTTGGGCCTTGGATTCCTGGCCAGAGTTGTGTCTTCAGCCAGTAGTTTTACCCGGAAAAAGAACAAATAAATCTTGTGTAACCCATTACAGTGTGCATGTGGTGGTTCGTTACTGGTCAATATTAGAGCTACTACTTTCTTGTACGGAGGCCATTTTGGGCCTTACGTAACATTTGGCGTTGTCGACAGAATTTGTGACAGTATACAAACCCACCTGCCTAAGACTGATCAATATGGTGGAGGAGGTATCTGAAACCATTAATATGGTGTCACCATTCTTATTGGTGTGCCCTGGGTACCAAAATTTTGTGGGCTTAACACGAATTATGAAGATTGGGAAAGCCAAATTAGTGCAATGCTCTGTGCTCAAAAGTGGTTGATAGAACAGCAGTGTGATTTTGTACTGAGTGCATTAGGAGGAGAACCACGATGTGAAATTCTTATTTTGGAGCAAGTGGAGCGGGATATACGCCAGATAAGATCTTTCTTCAACTTAAAGAACTGTATGGGGATAAAACAGCTGTGGGTACCTTGCGTGCCATGTTTTATGAGTGCCTGACTCATATATATATTTTTTACATATATTTCTACTTAGAGAAATTTAAGAGGTTTATCCCTCAAAATTTTAAATAACAAAAAAGTTGCAAAAATAGTTATAACAACAATAAATTTAGTTTTGTCTTCATAGTTTTTATTTTTGAGATACAGCAATTTTTTATAATACTGCAGAAAAAAAAAAACAGCAGTGTGCATCAAAAAATTACCCTTAGGCGTGAATGTCGTCGTGCTGAAAGAAGATGGAGGAAAGACAAACTCCACGTCTCTCTGGACATCCTCCATAATTGTCTAAGTATCAAAAGTCTGTTAAAGCTGCCAAATCTGCCTTTTGTCTAGCATTATTATGACTAATAGCCACAACCCCCGAGCACTTTTTAATACTTTTAATTCTGTGATAAACCCTCGCACTACCACTTATAGGGATGCTTCCCCTGCTCTTTGTGATAAATTCTTAAAGTATTTCTCTGATAAAATCTCAGCTCTAAGGGCTTCTCATCCATCTCATCCATCATCAGTTTTAGACCCAGTTCCAGCTTTTGAATGCTTGACTGTCTTTCAACAGGTTGAGCAGTGTCTTATTCTGCTTTAAAAGATATAATTGATCATCTCAAAATCTCTGGTTCCCCGCATGATATTCTTCCTTCTCGTTTCTTTAAGGAAGCTTTACATGTTATTGGTCCTTGTATCTTATCTCTGCTGAATGCATCATTGTCATCAGGTTGTGTACCGTCTGTCTTTAAGCATGCTGTTGTGCAACCTATTATGAAAAAGAACAATCTTGACCTAATTGGTCTTACCAACTACAGGCCGATCTCCAAACTCCCTTTTATTTCCAAAATATTGGAAAAGGTAGTTCTAAAACAACTACAGGCCTTTTTAGATGCAAATGGTATTAATGAAAAGTTTCAGTCTGGTTTTAAACCTCGCCACAGCACAGAGACAGCCTACTTAGAGTTTTTAATGATCTTCTTTTAACTGTTGACTCTGATATTCTTTGGTCTTAGTTTTACTTGACTTGTCTGCTGCTTTTGACACGGTTAACCACAACATTCTTCTATCAAGACTGGAACATGTTGTTGGTCTCAAAGGTAAGGTATTATCTTGGTTTAAATCCTATCTCTCAGAGAGGTCGTTCTCTGTTGCTTTGGGGCAACACTCCTCGGCTTCTGCCCCTATTTATTGTGGTGTGCCTCAAGGGTCCGTGCTCGGTCCTGCTCTTTTCTCTTTGTACATGTTGCCCTTGGGATTAATTTTTAGTAAATACAACATCTCCTTTCACTGTTATGCCAATGATATCCAGATTTATTACCTTTGAAATCCGATGTGACTGCTTCTTTGCAACCTCTGTTCAACTGTTTGCATGAAGTTAAAATTTGGTTATCACATAATTTTCTTACATTGAACAAGAATAAGACCGAAATCATAGTCTTTGGTAGTCACACTCTGCTAGACCAGTTAGCTGATGCCCTAGGCCTCTCGCTAGCCATCTTTCGTCCACTGTAAGAAACCTCGGAGTGTTCCTGGATGGCTCTTTAAACTCGAGAAACAGGTGTCCACTGTGGTAACACAGCTTTTACCAGTTGCGTCAGATTTCCAAAGCAAAGCCGTTCCTTCCTTTAAAGGACCTTGAAAAGCTTATCCACACATTTATTACATCCAGATTGGACTACTGTAACTCCCTCTACTCGGGCCTCCAAACTCCTCTCTTTGCCGGCTCCAGTTAATTCAAAATGCAGCTGCGCGTCTTTTAACAGGTACGAGAATTCATGAACACATAACTTCCAATTTTAGCCAAATTACATTTGGCTCCCTGTTTAAATATCGTAATAGATTTTAAAATTCTTTTGTTCACTTTTAATATTTTGAATAATTTAGCGCCCAGTTATCTTTCTGATTTACTCCATTCATACAATCCCAACAGAGCACTTAGATCATTCCAACCACAGGCTCCTAGCACAACCTAGGACTCGAATGAAGTCGAGAGGCGACCGGGCCTTTGCATCCGTGGCACCCAGACTCTGGAATAACCTCCCCGTTCATATTCGCACTGCCGAGTCTATCCAGTCTTTTAAATTACGTCTTAAAACTTATTTTTTACTTTGGCTTTTGATTCTGTCTAGTTGGCTGTTTTAGCTTGTTGCGTTGTTACCTATTGTTTGTTGTCCTCTTTTATTGTTTGTTTTAACTGTCTCATGTTTTTATTGACTGAAGCACTATGGTCAACACTGTTGTTTTAACATGTGCTATATAAATAAATTTTGATTGATTGATTGATTGATCAAAATAAACTATTTAAAGCAGTGCAATTTGAGTTCTAAGCATCACAGAAACTATTCAGAAATGCATAAAGTCAAACATGACTGTTGAAAGGCTGTCAGCTGTGTGGGGGGGCCCCCTTGTGGCGAGAGAGCACAGTTGCACTATTGAGCACATGTTCCAGTGATCAGAGTTGGAGCTAGCACATAGCAAGAGCCGCCTGGCAGACTGACTCTGCAGGGGATGTCTACACACGGTGTGAGTTGTGTGCGTCGCTAAAGAACTGTGACTAGACGCGGAGCCATGCCTGAAAAGGACAGTTTTAGTCTTTTATGCCAATTAGACATTTAGTGGATGTAGAAGTGCAATGTGTATCGACCTGTTCGCTATGTGGCTAGTTCATGCTACTAATGCTACCTGTTATGCTACATACCTGCTAGCTGTAAGCTAAACGATTTGGTGTTTGTGATATATTGTTGTTGGGTGTATTGGCAATCAATGTCATGTACTGTAAGGGTTTGGGAGTAGTGTATGAAACTCGTGCATGTAGATGTTCATATAGGAATTCCCATTTGTAGTTCTGGTTAGATTCGAAGAACGCTAATGCATCATAATTCATGACTTAGATGTTTATTACATTCAGTATTCTGTATATGTTCTGTTCACAGACCACACACACCCACACCCCTCACCACTCTGTAAGCCTGCGGTTGCATTACTGTGTTGCTGTACTGTGCTGTTAAGCTGAGGAATCACAGTAAAGACGGTATAACCTTTATCTGTGCGTCCTGTGTGTTCTGACCGACACCCCAAGGTGAACACCACTGCTATTCAGCCAACGCCTATACAGTCCTGGGTTCAACCCAAATTAACATTGGTCCTTCAAGCCGGAGGGTGCTTTCCTTGGATCCTAAAGATGCAGCCTAGTTTCTTCTCCAGTAAAGATGTCTCAGATTTAACTCGCCCAAGGCGCCAAGTACAACCTCCTCCCTACCTTGCAGACTATGAGGTGAGCTTGGTGGGCCACCAACGAGACATGACACCCTACCGTCACTCGTACACAGCACAGTATGCACCCGGGCTAGAAGAGCGAAAGCAGTACGTGCCATCGGCAGTGTCTGTACAGACCTCCCGCTCGTCTAGCCCAACAAGTCAGCCTGGATGGGAACACACCGTGGATGAATGGACCGCTTCCTCGAATGATCTGCAGGATATGCGGCAGCATGTGCCCAGTAGGGATGGCCTGAACCATCAGCCTCCTTCTCCTTTCCATCGACCATGGGAAATGTCTGCAGTTTCGGGTTCGCAGTATGGTATGAATGGCAGACCTCAGCCTTACGCCCAAACACGTGAACCAGACAGAGGTGGTTACCTGTCAGAGCAATGGGACCAGAGATCACCCCCAACACATGTACCCCCTCTGTCTTCCTCCCAACGTATGCAGCCCATCAGTGTCCCCACGATTAGTTCCCATACACATAGAATAGATGCACGAACGAGTCCATGGCCGCAGTATGACAATAGGCAGGACATCCATGCTCAACAAGAATACCAAAGGCCATACTTTCGCCCACCATCAGCTCAGAGTATTCCACCCAAGGATACTACAATGATTGATACATTGGATAGGATGATGGGTGAACTACAGCTGTTAAAGGAGCAGACACTGACAGCTAGTCGGCCAACCCCGCCATTCCCCAACAGTGCACCTTCCTTTCGGTTTGAACATCCACCTATCATTCCGCAACATTTGAAGCCTCCTTGGCAGGAGCAGTTTTCTGCTAGTGCTTATCCCAGTTTCCAGAGTCAAGCCCCCACCAACATCTGGAGCCAGCAGCCCGTCGCCGAGGTATCAAGACCTATCACAACATCATCGCAATATAAACCTCATCCATCCCCAGCCTACCAGCCACCACATGTAATGGCACAAGAGAAAACATACAGGGGTCCAACTCCAAGTATTCCTGATCTCATTAAGAGGGACCCAAGCGAGTTTGCCTGGTTAAAGATCGCACTTGACAATCTACTGCCACCGGATGGGACAGAGCTTTTCAAGTTTCAGATACTGATGGATCATTTGAAACTAGATGAAGCCCGTCTCATAGCTGATGCATATCTCAATTCTCGATCCCCCTATACGGACACCATGGCAGCCCTATCGGAGAAGTTTGGTCAGCCCCACCAGTTAGCCCTCAGGAAGATTGCCGGTGTTATGGATGCACCGGACATTCGTCGCGGGGATGTGGAGGCTTTTGAAAGATTCGCACTGCAGATTCGGGCTCTCGTTGGTATGCTGAAGACCCTTGGTCCGGATGGCGAAGTGGAACTGAACTGTGGCTCTCACGTGGCACGGCTCCTCAGTAAGCTGCCAGCTGAAATGAGGTCTGAGTTCCGGAGACACATGTGTCGCCATCCAGGGGTAGTATACAACCTAACAGACTTTTCAGACTGGTTACAGCTGGAAACATGGTGCCAAGATAGCAGTACCCCAGCTTGGGGCTACAGGGCAGAAGGAGAGGGTCATCCAGAAACCAGAGCGCCTGAGAGAGGCGAAGTCAGTAAAGCGCATGGCCACTATCCTGCATGGCTCAGAGAATCTGCCGACGAAGCAGCCTGTCGAGTCGGTGAGCAGCAAACCAGCTGTCCATAGCAAGAAGAAAGGCCCGCTGAAAGCTTACTGCCCCTACTGTGATACGGAGGACCATTATCTGAGTCAGTGCCCCATATTCCAGTCGTTTGATAAGGCTCAAATCATAGACTGGATTAAGACAAACCAGCGTTGTTGGCGATGTGGCAGATCACATCAAGCAGCACAGTGCAATCTGAAGAAAGCTTGCAGCCTATGTCAAGGCAAACACCTTCAGATCCTGCATGAGGTCAACGCCAAGAGTGTGAAGGAAGGTACTTGCCTGGTGAGCTCTGCAACTGAAATACTCCACCTAGATAAACCTTCAGATTCTACCCGTGTTCTGCTTAAAGTGATTAGAGTTCTCCTGAGAAATGGTGACAAAACTCTGGACACTTATGCCATCCTGAATGATGGCTCTGACCGCACCATGCTGCTCTCCTCTGCAGCTCAGCAACTGGGCCTAACAGGCACACCTGAAGACCTCGCCCTGAGAACTATCCGTCAGGATATCCAAACGTTACATGGGGCCTGCGTTTCATTCACACTGTCCCCTATCATGCAGCCCCAGATATCCTTCCACATAGCTAATGCCTTCACTGCCCAGCGGCTTGGCTTAGCTCAGCATTCATATCCAGTTACCATGCTCAAGAGAAGGTACCGACATCTGACGGACTTGCCCCTACAAACCTTCAGCAGAGTTTCACCCTTGTTGCTAATTGGGGCTGATCACCCACATCTCATAAACCCTATAGAGCCTGTGCGCTTTGGATCACTAGGAGGGCCAGCTGCGATGCGAACCCGACTAGGATGGACTCTGCAAGGGCCTGCAAAGTCGCTTGAGTCACAGTTAGAGTCTCAACAGTGTCTGTATACCTCCTGCAGCCCCCTATCTGTTGAACTCCAGAGGAATGTGGAGAAGCTGTGGCAAGTGGATGTTCTACCATATAAGAGTGAAAAGGAGGTGACAAGGTCGAAGGAGGATCATGAAGCCCTTCAGATATTGGAGGCCAGAACAAGGCGCGTGGATGTTAAGGGAGTGCGGTATGCCACACCCTTATTGAGGAGGAAGGATGCACCACTTTTTCAGGCCACCCAAGAGGCGACACTGCCCAGCCTGAGGAGTATGGAGAGACGTCTGAGCAAAGACCCTGTTAGGGCTGCTGCATATATGGACGAGATTGAAAGGTTGGTGACCTCTGGGTTTGTAGCCAAACTGCAACCGGAGGTTGCCTCTCAGAGCCAAGAGAGTTGGTACATACCTCATCACATGGTCCAGCACAATGGCAAGAATAGAGTGGTCTTTAATTGCTCTTTTCGACACAAGGGACTTAACCTGAACGAGTCCCTATTGCCTGGCCCTGTCCTGAGCCCTTCTCTGGTTGGAGTGCTCCTGCGCTTCAGAGAACACAGCATTGCCATCAGTGGTGACATAAAAGGGATGTTTCACCAGGTGTGCCTACTCCCGGAAGACAAACCGCTCCTGAGGTTTCTTTGGCGCAATATGAATCGGGATGAGCCCCCTCACAGCTATGAATGGCAAGTCCTTCCCTTTGGGACAACATGTAGTCCCTGCTGTGCCTCCTTTGCGCTACAGCGGCATGTCCTCCTGCATAGTGAACCAGGAGAGGAGGTGAGGTTCTCCATCGAACGGTGCTTCTATGTGGACAACTGTCTACAGAGTGTTTCATCGATTGAAGAAGCCCAGCAGTTGGTCAAGAAACTACGGCAGCTTCTGGCTTCCGGGGGCTTTGAAATTCGGCAGTGGGCTAGTAATAGGCCAGAAGTGATTAGTCATCTGCCATCCGAGGCACGGTCAGACAAACTGGAACTCTGGCTGTCACAGGACCGACAAGAAGCGCATGAATCAACCCTGGGACTGAACTGGAACTGTGAGACGGACACTCTCAGCCTCAAGCACCGACCCATTGACTATGGAGAGCCCACTATGAGGAACATATATCGAACACCACTGCTATTCAGCCAACGCCTATACAGTCCTGGGTTCAACCCAAATTAACATGACGTTAAATAAAGACTTACTCTGGATGGCATTACCTTGGTCTCCAGTAATGCTGTGAGTCTTTTTTGACCAGGACATGTCCTTCAACGCACATATTAAACAAATATGTAGAACTGCTTTCTTCCATTTGTGCAACATCTCTAAAGTTAGAAATATCCTGTCTCAGAGTGACGCTGGAAAACTAGTTCATGCATTTATTACTTCCAGGCTGGACTACTGTAATTCATTATTATCAGGATGTCCTCCCGGAAAAGCCTTCAGTTAATCCAAAATGCTGCAGCAAGAGTACTGACAGGGACTAGAAAGAGAGAGCATATTTCTCCTGTTCTTCCCAGGGGCTAATTGTCACGGTCCGGGGCAGCGGCCGTGTGGAGAGTGGAAGGAGGACCCAAAACGCAGCACTTATTCAGGTGTGAGGGTGATTTATTGATAATATCAAACACAAAGTGGAGATGGCAAACAGAACTAAGGACGAACTAAACTGGGATAAACTACACAGAGGAGTGGCAAACCTGAACATGAAGGGAGAACAGCTGGGAGAACAGCGGGGAGAGCACGCAGAGGATTACACCAGGTATGAACACAGACGACGCGACGAGGAGCAGAGGAAAACACACACTATAAGTACACAGAGAGACACTGGGAAATCACACACAGGTGGGAGACACAGCTGGACCTGGTTAACCTGACGAGACAGGGGAACACTGACACCAGGGACCAATAGAGGGAGCACAAACCCAAAACCCAGTATCTAAAATCCCAAAACACAAACCATCCCAAAACAGCCATGAATAATAACAATAAAGAACACAAACATAAAGTCACTGAGTCATGGCCGCAGGACCATGACAGTACCCCCCCCTCAAGGGCTGGCCCCTGACAGCCACAAAAACACACCACCAGACCCGGGCGGGCGGCAGGGGGGCCAGGACGGAGGGACCGGGCCACGACCAAAACGAAGGCCCCAGAGTCCCAAACAAATGTCCACAAAAAAAAAAACTCACAGGGGAGCAGAGTCCAAAACACAGTTCAGGCGGCCGGCCAGGGGCCCGATAACACAGGAGGCCAGGATGGGACAGTTCAGGAGGCCGGCCACGAAGAAGGCCGTGGAGGCGCACAAAAGGTTCAGGAGGCCGGCCGTGCGGAAGGCAACGGCGGCCGCTCAGGCGAAGAGGGTCCGGGGGCCGGCCGTGCGGAAGGCAACGGCGGCCGCTCAGGCGACAGCGGTCCGGGGGCCGGCCGTGCGGAAGGCAACGGCGGCCAGTCAGGCGACGGCGGTCCGGGGGCCGGCCGTGCGGAAGGCAACGGCGGCCAGTCAGGCGACGGCGCCCGGCCAGTAGCATAGCCAGCGGTCTAGAAAACAGCCGTTTAGCTCCAGACCCAAACGAGGCTGGGCCAGGCGAGGCTGAAGGCACGGAAGCTGGGGCCGCAGTGGGCGAAGATGCTGAAGACGCTGCTGCAGGCGATGGTGCGGATGCTGAAGACGCTGCTGCAGGCGATGGTGCGGATGCTGAAGGTGCGGATGCTGACACGAAGGCTGGACCAGGCGAGGATGCAGACACGAAGGCTGGACCAGGCGAGGATGAAGCTGGACCAGAATCAGGCGAGGATGAAGCCGGGCCAGGCGATGATGAAGCTGTAGCTGAAGCCGGGCCGGGCGAGGATGAGGACGAAGCCGGGCCAGGCGTGGATGAAGCCGGGCCGGGCGTGGATGAAGCCGGGCCAGGCGAGGATGAAGCCGGGCCAGGCGAGGATGAAGCCGGGCCAGGCGATGATGAAGCTGTAGCTGAAGCCGGGCCCGGCGAGGACGAAGCCGGGCCAGGCGTGGATGAACCCGGGCCAGGCGAGGATGAACCCGGGCCAGGCGTGGATGAAGCCGGGCCAGGCGAAGCTGACGCTGTAGCTGAAGCTGGGCCAGGTGAGGATGAAGCTGGACCAGAATCAGGCGAGGCTAAAGCCGAGGATGAAGCCGGACCAGGCGTGGATGAAACCGGGCCAGGCGTGGATGAAGCCGGGCCAGGCGTGGATGAAGCCGGGCCAGGCGAGGATGAAGCTTCAGGCTGAGGCGTGGCAGTAGCAGGTGGTAGCGCTGCAGGTGATGGTACTGCAGGAGGCGGCGCTGCAGCCACAGGTGGAGAAGCAGCCACAGGTGGCCGGACGGGATCCTCGGGCCCCCCAGCTGACGTGGCAGCCGGTGTGGCAGGAGGCTGGACGGGCTCCTCGGGCCCCCCAGCCGAAGAAGCAGGAGGCTGGACGGGCTCCTCGGGCCCCCCAGCGAAAACAGCCGCAGAACCAGTAGGCACATGGGCCTCTGGCACACATGAAACAAAACCAGTAGGCACGTGGGCCTCTGGCACATATGAAACAAAACCAGTAGGCACGTGGGCCTCTGGCGCACGTACGGAGGGCTGCAGCTGCGCAGAGCACTGACCCTGCTCAGGCAGTGACAGCCCGGTGCAGTTCACAGCTGGCAACTTGGCCTCCAGGGGTCCAGAGTAAGCTGAGGGCAGTAACCCAGCCTCTGGGGAAGCCCCGGAGTGAGCAACAGTCTCTAACGTTGCCAGCTTTCGAGGAACAGGTCCGTTGTAAAACAGTTCATCTCCCTGCTTAGAAACAGCGGTGGAAAAATAGTGTGAATGTTGTGACTCAGCCATTAACTGAACTATGGGTCGTAGCGAGGCTAGCGGTGGTGGTGGCTGAGTGGCTAACTGGAGCGGCGGCAGAACCGGTGATTGTGTCCGTAGGGAGGCTAACGGTTGAGCCACAGACCTGAGAGCTTGTGGCCGGACACAGAACTGAGCCGGAGAATGGTGGTAAAGTCCTGGCTCAGAAGGAGCGGCAGAGAAACAGTCTCTCGGTTTTACAGAGGGTTTGTAGACGCCCACTTGCGAAGGATCCGTTACCACGAAGGTGGGTAAGCTGTCTACACTGTCTCTCATCCCGCTCTGGATAGCCCCAGAAAACAGAGTCCCAGAATCAGGGGAAGCCAGAACATGTCGCTCGCTCACCGCCTCAGGCTGCTCGAAAGTAAAAGCAGACGGGGGGTGAAGTCCAAGGTCCAAAAGGAGTGTTACGTCTGGTTCAGTTTGGTTAAGAAGGAAAAACAAGCCGAGTCCGTGTAAGGTGTCAAAAATAGTGATTTTATTACACACTTTTGCGCAGAAGTGCGGGGAAAACAGTCTTGCATCAACAATCTCCGCCGGGCGGAGGCTTTTCATCCTTATATTACCATTATGACATCACAGTTAGATCTTTACTGAAAATGATAACAATTGCCCTCCTCTTCCAAACATTGTCCTAATATAGACATGAACTGCTACTCTTAAAAGAAAAACAAGTGTGTATTACATTGTGCATTTTGTGAAAGTGTATCTATCAGAGAAACTGTCCTCAGACGACCCTCCTATTATTACTAAATGTGTATGTGAACGTGCGTGTCTTATACAAGTACGTGCATGTGATCACAGGCCGGCGTACGTGCAGAACTGAACGCAGACAGGCCCGAATCCAACTGGACTGGTGTGATTGCAATGTAGTGCAACAACTTTAATCATCTGTGTGCATTATTATTTGCTCAGAATAACATAGATGTGATTCAAAGATTATTCTGTCAACTGATTCAACAATGGTAAATGATTAATCAAGGATAACTGATTATAAGAATACAAAATAAAATATCTCCTGCTCACACTCCTCCTCTTTGGCCTTTAGAAAAAGGCCAACCTTTACCCAGACATTGTGTCACTCCTCCGTCCAGGCGGCTTCTACGCAAAGGCATCATATGTTCCGGACCAGCTGACCCAGCTGAACCAGAAGCTATGGCCCTGCTCACCAGATTACCCAACACCTGCCTTACCAGAGGAATGAGACAACACCCGATCAGCAACAAACCTAGAAAAACCAAAAGAGAAAACATGGCAGACATAAACACTCCTTTCCATTGCCCAAACACCGATGTGAACCAGTCTCCCAGCCTCGAGTTCACGCCTGATTGCTCATGCATGGTTCTAGATAACGATTTCAAATTTTCGAGCGCCCGCGTGACCGTTCCGTCCGGAGCTGTATTGTTGGGAATAAAGGTGCAACATAAGTCTCCGAACATTGCGCATACGCCCCCCTTTTCAGCCAATAACATGTCCAGAGCCATGCGATTTTGAATTCCCATTAGAGACGTCGGACCTAATTGTTCTGCAAGACCTTCCACCGCGTCCCTAGTAAGATTAGAGAGTCTCAACACATTATAATGAACATAATTAATGCGATCAACATTTTTATTTGGGGTTATCCATAAAAACACACTCTCAAAGCCGGCCGCTATCTGATCAACTAACTTATACTCATCTGGAACTCCTCTGGGAACTCCTATTGAGTCAATCCAGGTTGGCGAGTCCCGTCTTGGATCATACCTGTGGATACCCCCTGTAGCTCTCCTTCGTCTGGCTGTTGACACATCCGCGCCTCGCTGTGGAGCTGTCTCTAGCCTACTTCCTATGAGCATCAAAGGTGCACCTAAGCGCACCAAAGCACATGTTCCCACACTCCCCAAGGGAACCTGCACCAAAAGGGTGTACTCCCCACAATAATAATATAGCCCACCCCTTGCCCAGGTGCCTATAATTGTACTTGGGTCACTTATATCATTGGTAGTCCTACCTGTGATTGTCCTCTGACACCAGCTTGGATCAATCCTCCCTAACCTAAATCTCACTCTATCTGTAGAGAACTCAAAACATGTATAATTATCTCGTTTTGGTGTGAATGTACCTGGTTGTGTACGTTTATCAATTGGCGGATATAAACCTGACAAAGTGGTGCAATTACCTGTGTCCACCGCCTCTCTAGTTAATCTCAGCATGCAATTATAACCCCACTCATCCTCTGGATACAGAGGAGCGGGTTCAGTAAACAAATGAGGTCGGGCGGTAGCACAAGCAACACAATCAACCACTTGCTGCTCTTTAGCATTTTGAGCCACCCAATCTAACCACAGATTCCTATCACCGAAACCTGTGGCACGCTCTATTAACTCTTGAGGTTTTAATCTAGTGTAATCTGCGGCAACAAGCCATTTCTCTGGTGAATCCTTGTAGGTGACTATCTCTGGAGGATCTATTTGCTCTGTGTGATTTAGTGTAGCGTCGTTCCCTATCAGTTTAGATCTGGGATTGAATAAATTCACCCGAATTACCCCACTTGGATCTGTCCCTACTTTATCTACCCCTATAACAAGATAAAACGCGCCCCCGTCGTACCCTGCTTCCGGGAGTTTGCTCCATGGACCTAGGGAAAGAGTAACAGGGTTATTTGTTACAGAATAATCTCTTTGAATGGCTATCCCTTCAAGGGCCGGTGGCACAGTTGGCTGCCATCCTACTCCTGTCCACGCAACCACATCCTGCCAAGAACACCACTGAGCCGTTATATAAGTATAAATTTCTCCGTTCATTGATGGACCCCACACCGACTTGGGATAACAAACCATAGGGTGATAACAAACCCACACATTATATGTTCTCCAGCTACTACCGTCACCCGAGCATTTAATTATCCTCACACAAATCAAATGTGAACGCCATCGTGGACCCATTTACATACCCAAACTCGACTCCGCTACTGGCTTTAAGACACTCATCATTCCCACCTGAGCCAACCGCGCGCTTGACTTTTTTCGACGACTTGATCGGTTCAGGCTCTGGAGCGGATTGACCTCTGCGTCTGGGCAATTCACCTGTCTGCCAAAAAACAAACAAACACGTTATAACACTTATTAACCCCAACACCCCCGTTATTTTCCAATTTTCCCACAATTTCATGATGGTCCCAGGCTCGTTTTACTTTTACTCTAAACTACGTATTAAGATTATAAAGTTATGAGTATAAAAGTATGTGATTAACGTACAAAACTATTAAGATTCCTTTAAACTATCAATTACTTCAGACTAGAGCCCTAGTCTATTAAGGAGCCTCAAATAAATTGATACTTGGCGTGTGACGCTCCTCTTCTTTCTTCACCTCGACTCAGGTTAGACTACTGAGGAGGACCGTTGTACAGGGGGAGAGGATTATTCTGCCTCTATGTTCCCCCTGTATTGGTTGGGGTGGAGCTTAGCTCCAGCAAGCTCTCGTCCGCGACTGCACACTGAGACCAATGGAACCAGGTCTCCCCTTTCCCCTTCAGACGGACCGCGCTAGTGGTCCGGGCAGTTACTTCGTAAGGTCCGGTCCACCTCGGGTCTCTCCACTTTCGCTTAATGACCTTCAGCCACACCGCCTTGGCATCGGGGATGGACCTGTCCTCCGCCTTCACCCCTTCTCCAACCTGTTGTGTGAAACTAGACACAAGAGCTTTTAATTCTTTCCAACATTCAATATGTTTTCTGTTAGTTTTTATACTTTCTTCCGCCGGAACTGTTGTCCAAGGACCTGGAAACTGTCGTCCTGTCAACAGCTCATATGGTGTGAAACCTGTGGATTGATTAACACAACATCTTATTATCATCAATGCAATTGGCAGGGCTGCTACCCAATTTAGCCCCGTGTGAGCAGAAATCTTAGCAATTTTATTCTTCAGGTTTAAATTCATTCTTTCTACCTTTCCCTGCGACTGGGGGTGATATACAGTGCCAAATCTATGTTGCAACCCCAGCTTCTGTTCTACCTCTGCCAAATCTTTGTTTTTAAAATGAGTCCCATTGTCGGACCTAATCCGCTTAGGGAAACCATGACGGGGGATGTAATGATTGATTAAACATTTAATCACACTTTTTGCATCCTCCCTCTTGGTTGGCCATGCCTCAGGCCAGCCCGTCAAAGCATCGACACTTACCAGTAGATATCGAACTCCTCCGGGGCCTGGATCAATCATGTCAGTGAAGTCAATGACAATCTCTTCACCTGGTCTTTCTGGAATGGGGAACTTACCTGCCTCTGGTTTAATCACTGGCTTCGGATTGTGCCTCCCACAGATCAGACACGTCCTGGCCTTCTCCTTGATCATATCCTTCAAAAAGGGATGCCACCAATGGCACAGATGTCTCCCCATCTGGGCGACACCTACATGTCCAAGGCCGTGCGCTTCGGCAATCTTCTGTTTTGCCAAGTTGGCTGTCAACACTGGTCGACCGTCAGGTCCTCGCCAGAGACCTCCTTCTTCCCAGGCTCCTCGATTCTTCCAGACCCCCTTTTCCTCTGGGGCCGCCTCCTCTTGAGCCTTCCTGGCTTCCTCTAGCATGTTGACCCCTAATTCTTCCTCCACCGTTATTTGTACCATCTGTCGTGATGCTTTATAACCCGCTGCCTCTTTTGCAGCTCGATCGGCTTCCTGATTTCCTCTGGCCACCATGCCAGTCCCTGAGGAGTGGCCTTTGCATTTTATGATGCTCACCTCCTCTGGATCTGCCAAGGCCTGCTCAAGTTCCTCCATTTCCTTCTTGTGGCAGATTGGTGCGTTATCTGCTGTCCTGAATCCTGCTCTTCTCCATTGGGCCAGCTCCACATGAGCTGCTCCAAAGGCATAAGCTGAGTCTGTGTAGATGTTGACTCTTTTTCCTTTTGCAAGTCTCAAAGCTCGACTTAGAGCGATTACTTCTGCTCTTTGGGCTGACTGCTGCCCTTCAAGTCTTCCCGCCTCCTTTACTTCAAATTCAGCTCCGCTTCTGCAAACTACCGCGTAGCCTGCTTTTAATCCTTCCTCATCTCTGTAGCAGCATCCATCCGTGAACCAATCTTCAGCTCCTGTCAGAGGTTCTGCTTTCAAGTCTTCTCTTATCTTCTCGTCCACTTCAGCTCTCTTTGCGCAGTCATGAGGTTCTCCTCCTGACTCCATTAAATCTGCCATGTTAATTCCTTCGTGTGTAAAGATCAGGTTGGGAGCGTCTAACACTTTACACACTCTCTGTTGTGTGAGAGGTGTCATGGTGAAGGCTTGTGAGTTAACATATGCCACCACACTGTGGGTGGTCAGCACCTTCAACGGATGGTCCCTCACTATATGTGCTGTCTTTTGTATAATTTTTGACACCCCAATGGCATGCTGTGTGCATCTCGGGTGCCTTGTCTCTAATGGATTCAGCCTGATGCTGACGTACATAAGTACCTCTCTTCCTCCCCCTTTTTTCTGAAACAACACCCCATTGGCTATCCCGTGTGTTTCTGAAACATCAAGATAGAAGGGTTGTTCATAATTGGGGATGGCAAGA
The DNA here is from genome assembly GCF_900408965.1 of Simochromis diagramma. Lineage (NCBI taxonomy): Eukaryota > Metazoa > Chordata > Actinopteri > Cichliformes > Cichlidae > Simochromis > Simochromis diagramma. Next base: position 17,470 of record NW_024386845.1, on the reverse strand, counting down.
TCAGCCGACCTTGACATGTCCTGTTTCAATGCGATAAACGCCGACTCAGTGGCTGATGTCCATGGCAGTTCAGCCTTAAGATTTCTGACACCTGCCGTTTTTACCAAATCCCTCAACAGGGCTGTTTTGCCTGCATAATTTGGAATGAAGTGCCGGCTGTATCCTGTTAACCCCAAGAATGAGAGCAACTCCTTAACCGTACGTGGTTTTGGATGTGTCAAAATCTGGTCTCGATGAGTGTTTAGCAGACCCACTGATTTGTGAGCAATGACACGGCCCAGAAACGTTACTTCTGGTCGGACCAACTGCAACTTTTCTTTACTGACCTTGAAACCGCATTCAGCGAGTCTCTTCAGTATGGTAAGAGAAGCTGCCGTGCATGCCGAAGCAGACGGAGCTGCAATGAGCAAATCATCAACATATTGCACTAGTGAACACCCCTCTGGGAGATGGCATGGCGATAAAACTTCTTTCAACACTTGGTTGAAAATGCCAGGGGAAAGTGCAAACCCTTGTGGTAACCTTGTGTATCTGTACTGTTGTCCCCTATATGTGAATGAAAAAATGTCCCTCAGAGACTCATGCAATGGGAGACAGAAAAATGCATTTGCTAGATCAATACATGTGAACCACTTCTGGTCTGGTGTTAATGCCGTCAACGCTGTGTATGGGTTTGGGACTGGCACCGTGTCAGTACGTAAAATGGCATTGATGGCTCTTAAGTCATGTGCCATTCTGTACTTTCCCGTCCCATGCTTCTCTACTGGCAAAATAGGAGTATTCCAGTAGGATTGAGAGGGCTCAAGCACCCCTACTTTCAATAACCCCTCAATGGTTTCTGCAATTCCCTGCTCAGCTTCTCTCTTCTGTCTATACTGTGGTTTCCAAATTGGCGTTTCAGACTTCAGCTGGAATAAAACAGGCGAACATGTTGCCTGGCCCACATCCGTAGGCCCTGCTGACCACAAGGTGTCAGGAAGAGTCGCAAGTGCGGCAACTGCATCCGCATGATCTATTCTTTCTCTCCCATGGATTCTTGAGATTTGTTCATGCTCCAACATCACTGTGTCCGCTGATTGACAAGTGATACGATAAATTTTGCATTTTGGCGAATACCAAACGTCTGGAATCTGAGTAGCTTGCCAGCCAGGTTCCTCGAGGGCTCTCTTGACCATTGTTCCCAGCTCCTTCGCCTGATGACTCTCATGGACCGCCAATGTAATGTGAGGCACTGAATCAGGCCCCATTTTGAACCAAGGCCGTTGTTCGTCGGTTAAATTTACTGCTGCAACGACGCCCTCCGGGCCGACATAGATGTTTTGAGAACACACATTCCAAGTCTGGCCTTCAAGGTCAGACTGGAACAGGTCCTTATAAATTTCATCATCGTTCCTATCATAATAGAGCGTGACATGGAATCGATCTCGGGGGGGAGAATAGACTGCCAAGGCCATAATCCAAGGTTTCCACAGCTGATACTGTCTCAAGATGCCTTCATCCACCAACCGACCCCAGTAGATATCAGCGGTCGTTTGTTCACAGTCTTTCAGCAAGTACTGGTTCTTTGAAAATGTCCCCAGGCACGGAAACTCTTTCCCTCCTGGAAGTGTGACTGTTAGTCCATCAGCTGAACACATTATAGTGGCCCCCAGTTTGATGAGCAGATCCCTGCCCATCAAGTTCACAGGTACATCGGGAGACACCACATAGCTGTGCTTCAAAGTCTGTTTTCCCAGCACCGTCCGGGCTGGATTGGTTGTTGGCAGCGTCGTTGGTACCCCAGAGAACCCTACAACACTGACCACATGGTTGGAAAGTGTGGCACTGCTTGGTTTTTGTTTCAGTGTTGAATAGGTAGCCCCACTGTCCACAAGGAAGGTCATTTCAGTCTCCTTCGACACTCATTGACAACATTGGGTCCGCCGTTCCCATGTTGTCTTGTCTCTGTGGGTCCCGTCAGTACAGCTCCTCCTCCCTGCCCCAGTCGGCCACAGGGTACTGAGCCGCTGGCGCCATGCCTGGGTTTGGAGCTTGATGTCCCCTTGTCTGGACTGTCCCGCCTCGCGGTGCTCTCTGAGCCTGGGGTGGTGGTTGATAACTCCTTTCTGGTTGCCATGGTGTAGGACAATCACGAGCCCAATGTCCTCGTCCTCCACACCTTCTGCATACATTGGGGTCCAGCATAGGTCCCCCCAGACCACGGCCCCTTGGTCCACCTCCCCTTTGAGATCCACCACGTCCCCTCAACGACCTTGTAGCCCCCCAATTCCCCGCGGGTCTTCCTTGCCTTGGTCCATTGGCGGGCCATCGGTCATCAGGATACAGAACCGGATCCAAATCTGGCCAATCAGGCCCCGGATCACTCCGTGGCTGCGCCACCAGCATCTTCTTAGGTCCATCTTTGTTTTCCTTTTTCTTTTCGTTTAGTTTTTCTCTCGCCTCAGCCAATTTCAATTTTACTAACAGCCCTTGCGCCTCCTCCAACTCCTGTTTTTTCTTGTTCACCTCGTCTTTCTCCAGCTCAAGTCGATGTATAATGTGCCTCTCCCATTTTGCTGAATCCGCCACCGCAAAGTCGGGATTCTTTTGTGGATCTGTTCTTACTCGTTCTGGGAGACCTGCTAACACCGCAGATCGGAACCACGCCCTTGGTTCCCCATCACGCCCAGGATGCTCTCCAGTTTGGAGAATCCACTGTTCTTTTGCATGCTCCATAAACTCCCTAGGGGACTGTTCTGGGCTCCAAACAATCCTAGGTGTAGTGCCAATGTTATGGGTCGGATACTTCTCACGTACTGCGTCAGAGAGAGCATTTCGCACCCTTGCATAGGGGACATCGTTTGGTTGACATGCAGTTCTTGCTATCTCTTCCACATCTGCTAGGCCTCCACCTCTCAAGGTCCTCCCTCCGATAGCTCGGAAATCACCCAAGGCGAGCTCCTCTCCTTCCGTGAGATTTCCTAGTCTTCTCAACCAAGCCGCTCCTCCCTCTGTGATGGGAGGCAGCTGCTTCACCAGAGCCTCAAGATCTCTGATATTATAGGGGTGGTAGACTGGTTCACCCCGTGCACCCGTCAATAAAGGCATTGTCAGGGGTAATTCCTCCTCTGCGTCACACTGCCCTTCTCCAGTTGACAATGCACCAGTCTTCTTCCGATTCTTTTCAAAGATGGACGGTCTTTTATCCCTTGGTTCCTCCAGGACCCTCCCAGAGCGAAGGGTCGTCATTCCCGTGGGAGCCTGAAAATTTGGGGCGAATCCTCCCCTTTCCAGGTTTAACACTTCTCTGGATTTTCGTGTGTTGCTTTTTACTGAGGCCGCCAAGTCCTTTTCCAATGCATAAAGCGTTTGTGCTACGCTGCGTGGTGTTGCTACGCCCTCCTCCTCCAGTTTCTTCAAGAGGCGTTCCAGCTGTATCACGGCCTCCCGATTGTCAGATTCTTTCCCAAAAACGTGGCCTTGCCACTGTTCTTTCTCAGGATTGTCCTCCGTTGACCTCTGATTGGTTTTATGGGTGGCCTTTGATGGTGCCCTCTGATACTGCAGTGAAGGTGAATCTTCCTCTGACGTCCAGACCTCCTGGGATGGATTTTCCTGGCTGGGCTGTTGCGATGTCACCTGACCGGTACTTGTAGACGCCACAGGTTGAGCTTCTTCTGTAGCTCTATCTGGGCTAAAAAGAGAGGGAGGGATCAAGATCACCCCCCGTGTAGTGATTCCTTGTGATGTCCCAGCAGCTGGGTGGGGCTGACTTACCTCTGATGCAGCTGCCGCTGATTGAGGCTGCATCGCTTTCTGTGCAGGTACCCCTGATTGAGACTGCACTACTCCTGTGTCTGCCTCCACTGTGGCCGGAGCAGATGTCGATGGTATAGGATTCTCCTGTAAATTGACAATTCCACCTGTCACTATTCCTGTTTTTCCATCCGGCCCCCACATGTTGCCACCCTCCAAAGTCACCACTGGACAAATATAAGGAGGGGGTGGGGCACTCAGGAAGTCCTTCAGGCTGGGATATAACTTTCCCTCAGCCTCAGCTTCCTTTTTTAAGGCTGGCTTGATGTCGTTCACTTCCTCTTGCATCCAATGAGAAACACCTTGGGAGACAATCATAAGCTTGCAATACTTACTTTGTTTTTCCATCATAAGTTTCTTTTCAGCCTTTAATTTTCTCCCCTGAAAACGTCCTAAGGATTCCTCTTCAAGCTCCTTGATCCTCTTCTCACATTTCTCACCTTCCAGTTGAAAGATGGAATGCAGAGGGATTCTGTCCTCCAGTGTCTTCTGTTGGTTTTCACATAATTCCTTCACTTCTTTTTCTAAATCTTGACACTGACGAGCAATCTCCTTTGAAGACGTTCCTTCAGTCATTTTAATTGCTTTCTTCAATTGCTGTAATTGCTCCTTCAGTGGCTTGTATCCCTTTCCCCCACCAGGGGTCGCCTTTTCCTCTTCAGCCATTTTGCTTTTTGACCTCACTTACCTTACCAAAATGGCCGGTCTTAGGCTCCTCCCTTTGGGGTTGCCTCGCTGTATTTCCCTTTCGGCAGTCAGAGTCTCACAAGCTAGTCAAGCTCAACTTCCGTTAGGCTCGAGCCTGAGAGAAAGAGAGAGAGAGAGAGCGAGAGCGCCCACAGACACACACACACACACACTCTCTAATCCTCCTTCACAAGAGAAACTTCACAAACGTCTACTGCAACAAGTTTAAGCACGCAAAGTCAGCAAAAATTCACTCTCACATTCACTTCCCTAATAACTAAAAACTAAACGAATTTGAGGCCTTTTGCCTGGAAACAATACTCTCATGTGTGTTTCTGGACTCTGTGTCTGTAAGCGTGCGCAATCCCTTAAAACTCATATCATCCTCACAGTAGATTGGCTAATCATAGCGCCAGCCAAAGGCTCGTGACCCTCAAGAGACGATTTGAGCCACAACTCCTTTAAAGGCACAGATGCAATATGTATAAACTCATTTACAAAGTTTTCACAGATGAAAAGAATCCACTCAATCTACTATGCCCACCGTTTTCCCTCCTTAGAACGAGAGACTTAACCAACCTTTAAAACTTTATATACACAACATCAAATAAAGCACAGATCTCTGCCTTTTCCAGGTAGAGAAAGAAATACGACCCAACTAGAAAATCTCCCAGCAATCACACAAAGTTCTCAAATTGTATCAATATATTTATCACCACACTCCTACCTTACGGGAGTTTTACACCAGAGATCATTAGCCCTTAAATCCTATTAAACCATACTCACATTAGGAAATCACAAACACACGACTACAAGGTTTAGTTTATTTAATATACCGAAATCTTTAATCACCTAGAAACACACTTTCACCTCCTCAAAAACTAACTGTCAAGCATTAAAATTGAGAAATACAGAGATGAAACCAAGGCCGCAGCTACACACACACCCTGCGCGTACTCGCGAGTGTGCCTGCTACCGCGCAGCACCACACAGCCCCTCCTTTCTCCTTAGGAGAAATACACACACACTTCTCTGACAGCGAGAGAAGAGAAAGGCGTTTTCGTTTTTTCACACTCTGGATCCACACAGAAGAAATTCACCAACAAAAGACAGTTTCAGGCTTAACAAAAAGACAGTTTATAGAACTTATTTACACTTTATATAGACTCACACATAGTTTATATCCTATGTACACCCGGGCCCGCATAGACGTCTTATGCCAGAAGAGGTTACACCTAAGTTTTTGACTAATTTAAAAGCATCTATAGCCCAGGCCTCGCCTTGCTGATCAATTACACGCCTCGGGGACGCCACCCCGAAAACGGCCCGATTACTAAGTTCTAATTAATTTATAACCGCTTCCCGCAACTGGCAGGGAGCTCCACGTCCGGCCTGGTACCAAACCCACGCCTTCAGCTATACTTAAAACTCACAAGGCAGCCACGTTAAAAGGTCACGGCCGGTCCGCGACCCTGTCGATCAAAAAATGCAGTATAAGACAATCACCCATTGATTGTCTAGCCTTTTTGACGGGAGTCCGAATCCCCGCGGAAGGCCAACTCCGGGCTAAAACCTAACCACGCGTCCGCGATTAGGGGTCAGTGCCACCTGCTGGACGAACTGCATTCCTAGAAGACCGCGTCTCCAGTACTAAAATAAAATTTACTTGTTTTAAAAGCCTCACGGTGAGCTCTTCAGCCCCCCCCCCCGTTTAATTATCTGAGGCCCAAAACCGCGGTTTTTGCTACTCAATTAAACCAAATACCCTACACTAACCAGGTGACTGCTGGCATCCAGCCACCCACATCGGTTTCCACACCTTAAACCGTATTATTTGTTTCCACACACCTTAAACCATATTATTTTAACCTCATATAACCTCTTAACTCAAAATTCGCTCCCCCAATAAACAGCAATAAATTTTATCAGTCAAATGTTCCCCAAACTTTAAACACAAATTACCCCAAAAAAAAAAATCACTATGGACAAACACCAGAAACCCATACTGAGTGAATATTATTTTAATTAAATTTAGTTTTAACTTCCAATATAGCGCCTTTGGATAAAAATCAACAGGTGGCACTCACCTTCTTATGTCGCCTGGCGTCACTCAGATAGGCTGCTGGCCTTCGCCCCCTTTGTCACCCCCACGACGAGCTGCAAGCTCCCTTCTCTCCCAACCGGGTTTTCGGCACCACTGGAGTCCAGATGTGCACTGTTACTGTGTGGATGGCAGCTTTGTGCTTTCAGTCAGACTGATGTGTGTCTGTAAAACACTGAAATCCTGGAAGGATCAACAGCATCAGGCTGTTTGTGTTCAGATTCACTGTGTTCATGTTCATGTGAGTGTCACTGTAAAACAGACTAATAAAAAAAACATTGTTTTCTCTGTCTCTGTCTGACTCACACCTGAACAATCAGGCTCTGGAACATTATCTTGTCACACCTGCCCTGCAGCTGAACTGCAGTTTGAGTCCAAACAGAAATATGAACTTCATAACCCAACTGCAACCAAAACACAGTTTGTTAGCTGTTCATCAAACTGTCTGACTCCAGTTGATCAATAATCTGTAATCTTGTGGATTTGTCTTCAAACACAAAAGACTCCATCTGAAGCAGGACAGGTGGGAGGGGCTCATCAGGAGCAGTTCAGTTCATTTGAATGGACGCAGGAAAATTCTCTGCTTTCTTCCTCTTTCATTTGCATTAAATTTGTATTTGATGTCCCCGTGTACGTCTTCCTGTTCAGATGTGACTGACTTTTTCCTTTTGACTTTCATGTTGAATGTTCATCTCTACTACAGACCTGTTTGTCACACACACAATATCACCTTCACTAATTTGACTTTTAGATTTTAAATGTATTATAAATTTTATTTATTTATTTTTTATTCAATGTTTCCTTCAAACTGGTCAGACTGGTTCAGAATAAACTTCCCCGTTTTGACATGAAACCTCGTAGCCGCAAATTTGATATTGTTACTTTGCTGGATTCACTGAGACACATGTCCAACAACCTTGGTTTATAAAGGAAATTACAGAAATTTAAGCTGACAAAACAGAGACTGGATACCTGTGTCCACGAAAAGCTCCTGTCCCAAACAAAAATTGCAATATGGTATAATCAGCTCTATGTAATAAATGACTTCTTACCAAGCATAATCAGCCTGGGGTGATTGGCAGGGTGCTCTGCTTCAAGGGACATCCTGGTAGGTGTTTCCTGCCAGAAAAAAGACCGAGACATTTTATGTAACAAAAAAATAAAATAAAAAATAAATAAATAAATAAGATTATTGTCAATAGGGACCAATTGCCAGTTTTGACATGATCAAAATTATCCACAAAAGGCTTCAATAAACACAAAATATCTGCCGACAAAAAGTACAGTAAAGACAAGTGAGCAGTGCGCAAAACGAAAAGATATTTGAGCTCGATGCTTAAATGAGTTTAGCCTGACTTACGGTGTGTTCATGTCACACAGTGGAAAATTGTGTTTTTAGATTTTGTTTTGGATCAGACTGTGTTTACCAGTTTAGCGGCTACATAATTTTGGCGTTTGTCGACAGGATACAAGTTTGGGTAGCAGTGTTCAGCACCTGGAGTGCAGATATAGAGATGATGATGCCAGTGTATCCGGGTGCCCCTTGGGTACCAAAATATAAGGGTCCTGAAGCAGATGTTTCATATGGAGACTGGAAAGAACAAATACAAGGTTTATTGAATGCTCAAGAAATAGCTGAGGCCCGGAAAGTAGAAATTTTAATTGGGGCTTTAAGCGGTGAGGCAAAGCGTCAAGTAAGCGTGTTAGAAGAAAAAGATAGAGACCAGATTAGGAAAATATTCGCATATCTAGATTCTTTATATGGTGACAATACCTCCCTAGCGGTTCGTTTTTTAGCTGTATACATAAACCAAATGAGTCTGTAAAATCTTTTACCTTAAGGTTGAGGGAGTTGCACTGCAGGCTACAACAGCGCAATCCAAATCAAGCACCTACGGAAAAGTGTTTACAGGGACAGATGCTGTTGGGCCTGCGGGAGGGCCCGTTGTCACAAACCCTGTGAGCCTACGTGCGTCACCATCCAGAAGAGGATTTTGCAACAGTCCATCGGGAGGCATTGCTCCTAGAGGAGGAACAGTTGGGACACCAGGGATTGCAAACTACGTGCTTGGCAGTGGGTGAGTCCAGGTATGTTAAGCCACCTTATGAACCAGACTGGAAAGAGACATTTAAAAAAGAAATTATGGAGGATGTCAAGGGTCAAATGCGAGATCTTGTCAAAGATGTTGTTAATGAAATTAAACCGCTCTTGCCACAGCAAAGCCCAGCCGGCTCAGCTTTTAATGAATCAAAGTTTAAGCCAAAGCGTTCTGGGTATGCTAATAACTGGACCCGAGAGGGAGAACCCATTTGCCATCGTTGTAAACAAGCTGGGCATATTGCCAGAGTCTGTCCGAGCACACTAGACCAGAAACCACCTTTAAACTAATAAACCCCACTGCTGAGGCCCAGGCGGTGGGGACAAGGGACATTTCAAACAATCAGGGGGTCAGTACAGCTTTTGTGGGAGAATGTCCACTTATTGACGTGTGTATGGGAGGAGTTAAAATGACGGGATTATTAGACACAGGCACTCAGGTTAGACTGGTGCAACAGCAGGTAATAGATCTCCATTTCCCTGAAGTGAATAAAACTGACACACCCCTGTTGTTCGCCTTAAAGGCAGCAAATGGACTTGAGATACCATACTCAGGCTATGCGGTTATGGATTTTGAGGTAGAAGGGGTGGAGATACCAGGAAAAGGGGTTGTGGTTGTGAGAAATGACTGTTCATTGGCCTCATTCAAGATGGTGATGAGTCTGCATACTGGCAGGAAGTTGAGCGGCTGGTACTCTGGTGCAGTCAGCACAATCTGGAGCTGAACACTCTTAAGACTGTAGAGATGACAGTGGACTTCAGGAGACATCCCTCAACTCTGCTCCCCCTCACCATATCAGACAGCCCCGTGTCAACTGTGAAGACCTTCAAGTTCCTGGGTACAACCATCTCCCAGGACCTGAAGTGGGAGACCAACATCAACTCCATCCTCAAAAGACCCAGCAGAGGATGTACTTCCTGAGACAACTGGGGAAGTACAGTCCTTCCACAGGAGCTGCTGATCTAGTTCTACACTGCGGTCATTGAGTCTGTCCTGTGCTCCTCCATCACAGTCTGGTATGGAGCAGCCACTAAACAGGACAGGAGCAGACTGCAGCGGACTGTACGGGCAGCAGAAAGGATCATCGGCGCCCCCCTGCCCTCCATCCAGGATCTGTACCTCTCAAGAACCAGGAAACGGGCAGGGAAAATCATCGCAGACCCCTCACACCCTGCACACAGACTTTTTGATCTGCTGCCCTCTGGCAGACGGTACAGAAGCCTGCAGACCAGGACCACCCGACACAGGAACAGTTTCTTTCCCCTCGCCATCTCCCTTCTTAACAGTTGACCTGTCACACTGCTCCCACTGCCAGACTGCAACTGCACCTTATGTACATTATGTAGTATTCATTCCACCTCATTCATTTCTGTATTTTATGTATATAAGTTTAGATTCGTTATTTATAGTTGGTTTACATAGCTTTGTGTATGTATGTGTAATGTGTATATATAGACACGTGTGTGTGTGTGTGTGTGTGTGAGATTTACATTGCTGTGCTTGAGAGCCACCATCTACCGGAACCAAATTCCCTGTATGTGTCTGCACATATACTTGGCCAATAAACACGATTCTGATTCTGATTCTGATTCCACGCACCCTTTAATTATTGGTATGAATGTTATTAGTGCATGCTGGAATGATGTTTTGCCAAAGGCAAGTCTGCTTTTCACCCTCAAAAGCTGAAGTCCCGCAGAGCATGGAAAGAGGCATTTGCCGTCTGTCAACAGACTGCTACCACCAAGACTGATGGCTTTCTAGGCTATGTTCGACCTGCTAGCCGCAGAGGAGTCAAGGTGCCCCCGAACTGTGAAGTGATGGTCTGGGCCCGGACGTGTAAAGGTAAGGGTGGGACAGAACGCTTGGCACTAGTGGAAGCATTACCTGATGCTGGACCCTGGGGGGTAGCCCGAACCCTGTCAGTAGTCAAAGGAGGCTCCCTATCTGGGTCTGTAACCCTAATCCATACGAAGTGACTATAGGACGCTACCAGAAAATGGGCCAGTTGTATCAGGTGGAGGAGTCGGATGTGGAGGGCGACAGTGATCTTAGCCTGACAATGGGATCCGATGGTGTGATCGAGGTGGGCGTAGTTGAAGGCAGCTGGGCCCAAAGAGCCTGCGATCCCTGAAGAGGAGGTGAGTCAACTGATTAACGGCATAGACTTGACCCCCCAGCAGAAGGCCGAGCTCCAGACCCTGCTGCAGAGGTGGCGAAAGGTGTTTGCTGTAAATGAGGAGGATTACGGAAGAACTGATTTGGTCCAACACCAGATCCACACAGGCGATGCACCACCCATTAAACAAAAATATTACCCCTTACCACCACTGATGTACAAGGAGATTAAGATACTCCTAGCAGATATGCTGACAAAAGGTGTCATTCGGGAGAGTAGCAGTCCCTGGGCAGCCCTCATTGTGTTGGTGAGGAAAAAGGATGGCAGTTGGCAATTTTGTGTAGACTACAGAAAATTAAACGCAGTAACTCATAAAGATGCGTTCCCACTCCCCCGAATTGAAGAGACTTTAACATGTCTGACCAGAGCTGAGTGGTTTTCCACACTGGATCTTGCCAGTGGATACTGGCAAGTGGAAATGGATCCTAAGGATCGGGAGAAAACTGCGTTTACCACTCCTCTGGGTTTGTTAGAGTTTGATCGCATGCCTTTTGGACTCTGTAATGCCCCCTGCCACCTTCCAGCGCCTGATGCAGCGGTGTCTAAGTAGTCACCTTTCTGAATCTGTTTTGGTATATCTGGATGATATAATAATCTACTCACCTGACTTCTCTACTCATCTACAGCAGTTGGAGAACGTCCTGCAGAAGCTGTGGCAACATGGGCTGAAGCTGAGGCTGGACAAATGTAAGCTGTCCCACCGTCAGGTGAATTTCCTGGGACATCTTGTCGACCAACAAGGGGTAAGACCCGGACCCTGAGAAAATCCAAGCTGTCCAGGACTGGCCTGTTCACTCTACCACCCGTCAGGTCAGAGCCTTCCTCGGCCTGGCAGGTTATTACAGGCGATTCGTCCCAGGGTTTGCTAGGTTGGCTCGACCTTTAAATGCTCTGCTCGTGGGAATTTCTAGCAGGTCGAGCATGCCGGTCCAGTGGTCTGCTGAATGTCAGGAAGCCTTCGACAGTTTGAAAAGTGCTCTTACCGAGCCCCCTATTCTGGCTTATGCAGATTTCCTGGAGCCCTTTGCACTTTATACTGATGCCAGCAATCAAGGCTTAGGTGCTGTGTTAGCTCAGGTGCAAGATGGCAAGGAACGGGTGATTCCATATGCCAGCAGGAGCCTACACCCCACCGAGCGAAATGACAAAAACTATAGTTCCTTCAAACTGGAACTTTTAGCTCTAAAATGGGCCATTACTGAGAAGTTCAAGGATTAATTCAGCCGCCCTCATGGTTAAAAGCCTGACCCTCCGTCTGCATCTTGTGTCCTTCGCCTTTTCTCCACCTTTCCCTGCATGTGGTTCACAGATGGTCGGTGGCCGGATGTTTCAGAGAATACGAATTCTGCATACCGTAGCAGGTTAATAAGCACAAGCTGTGAAATTACTGTACATTTAGACATATTTTTCCAATCTCACACCCTTTTGTTATGAGTGAGATTGGACACATCGTCTGTCTCTCTCTCTGTCTCACACATTCAGGGCTTCCAGCTCGCTCACTGACACCCTGGCCTCAGTCAGCTTCGTGCTCCCCGGCTCATAGCGAACTCTCTCCCCACAGGGCTGACACACAATCCCATCGCAGCGCTGGCATTCCACGCTGTAGGTGATGTCATTACGACCTCCGGTGTCTTCAGGGGGGGTCCAGAGAGGATGAGTCTTCCCACGGAGGGCTGACGGACAGCCGAAAGATCTCGTGGTGCAGAGGGGGGGCATGGTGAGCACAGGTTTGAAATGCACGCAGCATTAAGAGCAACGAAGAAGAGAAGCACCACGATGCCAGATGTGTGGGATTTTTTTTTCCAGCTATGACTTGAAATATACTTTTTTTTAGAAAGAAGTTTGATAAAAATAACTTTTAAACATGTCCGGTGTCACTTTAAAACATTTATTATTTGGAGGAAAGTAGAGACAACGTAAATGTTTCATGTTGTTCTTACATTAAAGTTTTTAGGGACGTGTACTTGGTCAGCCTGGCTCCTGTTTTCAAACTAAGGAACATGATGTTATAGAAACAGTGCTGTGATGTCCCTAATACTCACATGAAGGTATTTTACCTATAATATAAAATTAGTCCAGTAATTAAAAAAAATCTGAAAAAATAAATGAATAGATTAATGTGCCGTGATCATGTCGAGACTTGAACATAGTTGGGTGGACGTCAGCTTAATCACTGGATGCTCAGCACAATGACAAACAGCCTCAGTCCACCACTTCACACAGACAACATCTTCTGGAGTGGTTGCTCCTCCACCGCCACATAAATCCTCTCCTCTGATTCACTAGTCCTCATCAGGAATACATAACATGACTTCATTGGAGGATCCATCTATCACCGGGCACCACCGACCGACTCTGACCCTTTCCTGGACCCAGTGTGACTCTCCCTCCAGCCAATCCCCGGAACTGCTGTTTCCACTGACCAAGACCAGATTGCTTACTTAGCCCAGGCTGCCTTAAGACCCCTTTGATTCAGTTTGTGGCACTTCGCACTTGTTAACCTCACTTCCTTTTATGAACACTTACTGAGTAATAAACATCGTCTCCTAAAAACTACTTACGTGCTGTTCGGCATCCTGCATTTGAGTCCTTTCCCTCTTTAAGGCGGCCTCGGCCGTGACAACGTTACTATGTTTTACCATTTTCTTCTCAGAGCAACTGTAACCCACATAATTTCCTTAGGGATTAATAAAGTATTCTGATTCTGATTGTGGAGGTCTAAGTGCTGTCTCCGTAAGTCTGCATTTAAGTCCTACCCTGCCTGCATTACACAGCCAGTTCATGACACCAACTCCTGGATAAACTCCCATTATTCACATTACATGAAAACCATCAAAACATCATTATAAATTGAAATCACTTGAAGTACTTACCTTGGCTCTTCACTGACGTCTGACTAAAATACTTTTTTGCCCCACTGTAGTTATAGTTGAGTCATATAACACTGAGATTTATGTAATTGTATAATAAGGGCCCAAAAACTGCAGGTAATAATATGGAAATGCAGCCCGGTAGTAAGGTGGTAATAGTTCAGCAGCAAGGCAGAAAACAAGAACGTAATAATGTGATAATTACTAGTGGAGGACATGTTTTCTGTAGGCTACCTGTTCATTTTTCTTTAGCTTTGTTTATATTAATGTACACATCTCCAGTTATCCGCTGCTGCTGAGACAGTCAAATTAAGTTCTTCAAATAAGGTTCTTGGGAAATGAGCTGGAAACATTATGCAACCTCATCAAATGGGACTGGATCATAACATCTCAACTTAACAACAAAATAAGAGAACAGTGGAAAAGTTCTCTTCACTGGGGCTTGAGACGGGAATGGCAGTGACCAAACATTCAATGCAACCTTCAGCTTTGCTTACAATTCTTATTTTTGATATATCCCTCAATTTTACTAAAAGGTTAAAAAGAAAATCACTAGAATCATTACACCCAGTTCTGAGGGTACTAATTTAAAATAAGTACACTAAGCACTTGGGACGTATGTTAAAGTAACTAGTTGTAAACAGAGACATCTTCTGCCTGTTCTGTGTATATATATATATATATGCAAACCAGGAAACATGAGGGCATCACTTGTGTTGCTTAAGAACAAGTACTCGCTAGGAATCCATGACAAAGGTCCAATCGCGTTAATGAATGACCTGAGGCTGAAAAGTAAAAGTCCAAACAGGTGAGCACAGCTTCAACATTAACCAGCCGGCGCGCATGATTACTGTTCATCTCTCTTGTGTAAGGCTCAGGGGAGTATGTGCAGCGTTTGCACGCTTTAGCTTGACAAAGAAAAATCCAGATTACATTGTAGTGCAAACAACAATTTAACAAACATGTTCCTCATCCACAAAATGTTAAACATGCTATTTAGATACTACTCATGCTTAGAAGTCACCGAGCATAAAACAACACTGACTCAGAGGCAGTGGGTGTGGAGGAAATCGTGTCAGCTGTTGGTTGGTTGGTGTCGGTGTACACTTGCCTCCCGGCTGATCAAAAGAGTGCGGGGGCACCTGTTTTATTGATATTGTTTTCTCTGCTGCAGGGGTGACGGTACAGGGGGGAGATTTTATGCTAAACTTAGCATTACTACTAGTATGATGAACAACAAGCTAGTACATGGTGACCACTAAGAACCATTTTAACATGTTTATTAGCCATATTATAAAAATTACAAAAAAAAAAATGTTTCCACTATTAATAAGCGTAACGGAGAAGGAGGTGGAGAGGGAAGAAGGAGCACCGACGTCCAGCAGCTCCACCCGCCGAACATCAACTCACACTTCAGGCAACTGTGGGGAGGATGATCGAGGCGTCTGAGTGGTGGTTAAGAAGTTTTATTTCTGTAGAGGTGTCATATCAGTTTTCCCCCCGACGCCCCTCGCGATGCCCCTCCTTCTTCGACTAACCCTCTGCATAGGAGCCGTGAGAGCCAGGAACTTGTGAGTTTTGTATGTCCATCAGGCATCATTCATACCTGGTCTGTAGGAAGTTCCTGTCAGAAGGAGGGGCATTTTAATCTCAAGAAATTGCTCACACATTACAAAAATATGCTGACGAGATACACTCAACTACTATTGTCACTGTTCTTGAGCTCTCTTTTATCACGTCATCTGTAAAATAGATGAATTACAGTTTCAGTCACTAGAGTAGTGATTAGGCTGGTAAGTAAAAGTAGCTGTTGTCTTGTTACCTTCAGGTTCCAGAAGATTTTTGGATTTAGGATATGGCGCTTTCTCCTCCTCCTGTGGGTCCCACCATCTCCACATCAGCTCCAATCTGTTTCCTTCATCCCTTCTGCTTTTAGATTTGTTTCTATAAGTGGAAAAATTCACATCAAAGAAATGTTTCAGATCATCTTCAGTTTGGGATCAAATGTCATTTGGCTGGCCCAGTGATGGCAACAAGCCCATAAAGTGTGCAGTGAATTCTGTTTTAAGGGCATGAAGACCAAATATTGCAAGGCGGAAAAAAAATTAGATATGGACAGAAAGACAAAACGAGGAAGTCCTATGTGAGCATTTTAGTTCAAGGCTCATATTTGATTGTAATTTCTTTTTTTTTTTATGCGCTCGTTTCTCTTTAGGAGTGGCTTAAAACCCAAACTGTCACGATTACAAAACAGATCTCATGTCTAAACAGAACTGACAATCCTTCACATTTCGTGCAGATCTTTTAACAGAGAACACAAACCACCGTCGCTAAATGGAGTGGAAGCTAAGCCTGTTAAAAGCCGTAACGTTTGTGTCGTTTTTAACTTCCTGCTTCCATTTGTGTCTGAGCGCTTACTCTGTCTTACAGGAAGTCCTTTGTAAATACAGCAGATGAGGAGTTGGGGGAGAACAGGCCTTACAACTAACTAAATTATTTGTAGGAATTCGATTTGTGCTACATTTATGTCGTGAGAAATTTGTCGCTGACACAGCCAGAACATACTGGTTTCACTCATCCAAACACATGCATGGAGGTAATTCTGGCTGCAGGTGTGGAAGTGAGAGGGTGTGGTTCTTTTTGAGTCGGCCCTGCCATGGACTGGTTCAAGGATCTTTGACTAAGTTTGAAAGCGGTTAAGGAACTGATGTGTTGTTGCAATTTCGGGATGCAAATGTAGATTTCCAAGGAAAAGCTAAAACTCAAAATATTCTACCAGGAATAATAAAGGTGCATTACACAGACCATGCACTCGGAAGGTACAGCAGGTCATCTACTAATCAGACTGCTGATGGTTCGATCCCCTGCTCCAGTCTATGTGCCGAACATGCTTGGACAAGATACTAATCCCAAGTTGCTTGTGTGAATGGGTGAATCAGGTAAGTTGTATGAAGTGCTTTGAGTGCTCAAGTAAGAACGTTTAAGGACATGTTTTAGGCATAATGTGACAACGTTACATGCAAGCAGGCGTCAACAACAAAACATACGAGACAAAGCTAACTTTGCACATTATACTTCAGTAATGTTTTAGGGCAACTTTAATTTGACAGCAAAGTAATTAACACTTATGAGATTCAGCGTCTTCCTCAAGAAGCTGACATGTGGCTGCAAAACTCACCAGGGCCTCTGATGCTCGTTGATGACTTCACCCTTCAAGAGTCATCCACCGAGAACAATACCTAGCTTAAACCTAATAGCTCAATGTAGCAGCTCTATTCTAATCCAGCTAAAAAATAGCAGTGCACTGAATTGTTTAAAGATTTTTAGATGCAGAAGTTTATACTGGATTTACTGTTTAGATTTGCTCAAGAGTCATTTTTGAAATGCTCAACATATCTAGTAAAATCAGGAGTTGTATTACATGATTTGATTGCCATTAAAATGTTCCACCAGTTCCCTGTAATGAAGTGAATGCTTGGTGTTTCATGGATAACAGGTTTTTCTTGGAAAACTGTTTGACATGTTACCAATGGACCCTGACTGTTAGGATGGAGTGAACAAGTACAACAGGAAGGTGTTTGATTGGTTCAATAATTGGATTTGATTAATCAATTATTAACAAACCAAGCGAACAGTAGCGAGTTATGGGAAAAAGAGTGACTTAGGAATGCTCTCGTACTGAGTGATCAAAACCAGTGATCACGGTTGAAAGAAATAAAATAAATGTCAATGATCCAGCTAT